>NW_026125733.1:0-287173 GCF_943737965.1 Phodopus roborovskii
AAAGAAAAAATCTGGAAAATGGAGACTCCTGCAAGATTTCTGAGCTGTTAATGATTGCATGCAAATTATGGGAGCCACATACCTGGCTTACCATCCCCTGTAGGTATCCTCAAGGTTATCATTTGTTATTTATAGACCTAATAGATTACATTTTTAGCATTGCCTTGCATCCTGAGGGTAGTGAGCAATTTGCATCTGGCATACCTTCTATTAATTTTAAAAGCCTTACTAAGAGATATCAATGGGTGGTGTTGCTTCAATGAATGGCCAATGACCCACAATTTGCTCAAATTTATGTATCATTGGCTATTGCCTCCACATTACAGAGAAATTTCATTCCCTGTATATTTTACATTATATGGATGATATTCTTTTAGCCAGCCTGGATTCTAAGGAAATGAAAGGAGGCTTTTGGAGAAATACAACATAATCTTCAAATAGCTGGCTTATGAATACCTCAGAAAATGTGCAACAAGAATTTCCCTATCAATACCTGGGTCACCTATTGTTATATTCTGGTATCAGTCCTCACAAGATTACTTTAAGCCTGGATAAACTGACCAAAAATTAATCATTTTCAAAAATTATTGTTAGACACAAATTGGGTTTGATCTAGTTTGGCCCTAACCACTGGACAGCTTAGACCCTTATCTGATATTTTACAAGGACTTCTGATCCCACTTCTCCCTCACTCCTTAATGCCTGCTGCATGAGAATACATACAATATTTGGCAAATGGATGTTACTCACCTGCCTTAAGCTAGAAAATTGAAATATATGCAAGTTTCTGTGGATACATATTTTAAGGTGTTTTTTTGCATCTCTAACCTGGGGAGAAAAGATTAAAGATGTCATATCTCATTGTTTACAGGCCTTTGCCTATATGGTGTTCCTGATATCTTAAAAACAGACAATGGCCCCACATATGCTAGTCATCGCCTGGCCTTTTGCAAGGAACATCATATCAATCATGCATTTGGCATCCCACACAACTCTATGGGACAAGCCATCGTGAAACACACTCATACCACACTTAAACAATATTTTAATAAAATAAAAAAGGGGGAATATAGGCTCCTCCCCCAATTCTCAATTATCCACTATACTTTATAATTTAAATTTTTTGACTGTAGATAAAAATAACTTGCCTGCCATGGAGAAACATTGGAACAAACCCTCCCAAACATTGGGATGTGTCAGATGGAAAGACATAATTACATGACTATGGCAACCGCCCACCCCCACTATTAGCTAGGGTCTGAAGGGCTGTTTGTGTTTTTCCCCCATAAACAGAGAAACCTATTTGGATACCAGAACAACATGTTCATCCTGTGGATCCTAATCAGGAACTTAATCCTGCTGTACTGGAATCCCTGGCCCATGTAGGAACAAGTGGTTTGGGCCTTGGTGAGGAACCCCACATCCTGATGCCAGTTAGTCAGGAGAGAACATTCCCTGTGACTACTGGTTGCCAATGTGCCAATAGAAACTTCATTACTGAGTAATTTGACCTTCCTGACTCAGGGGGAGCCTTGGCTTCCAGAGAGTGCTTAATTTTTTCTCAATTGCCCAATGGGTGATTCTTGGTTTTATGCATAGCTTTGAGTAATGCCTCCCTTGCTGATTTTCACCCCAATGCCAGCATGAGCAATTGCTGGGGACTCAGCGGTCCTATAACATAAACTTTCAGCAGGAACAGAAAAATGCTGCTATGTGGCCCCTATATCAGGACCCCTATGCTGGAAGCTCCCCAGGAAGTTATGACTTGCATAGGCATTTGCCTTGGAGACACTGTGCTCCACCTTTAAAGGATCCTTGGGGGAGGGAAAAATCTTTCAATAGTTCCTCCACAACCTTCTTCCTGAGCAATTTATGGTCCCTGTGAGACACCAGTACTCTGGTATTTCGAGTTCCTGACCTCGCCCCAATGATAATGGAAGACCGACTTGGAGAAGAAATTATCCTCTACAGCCAAGAAGGGACTTTGATTTCACTGCTGTCACCATTCCTGTCATTGCTGTGTAGGTGATTGTTGCTGTCATTGCAGAGATTGCTGTCGCTCAGTTCGCTGTCAATGTAGAGACTGTTAACCAGCTGGCAGGCAGAATCAGTGAAGCCCTAACTGCAGAGAATGCCCCGCTGGAATGCCCCTATTGGATTTGGACTCTCATATTCACTTTTGACTCTTTGACTTAAATCAGCAAACTGTCTCACTTCAGAAACATTTGGGTTGGTATAGTAGGCCTCCTGCTTTCATTCTGTCATTCCTCTTGTATCACCTTGTTTGGAATGCAAATGTCTCTGTAGGGGTCAACAGCCCTCAATGCTGGCAGGGCCTTGTCTTTTGTAAATTTTACCAGTGTTTTGGCTGACCAGAGAGTAGAGGTCAATAAGACCTGAATTACTCCTATTTCAGCAGATAGCAGGTGGAATGCCATGGCCCAGATTGGAGGTTGGTCAGAGATTTTGAATGGCACATTGTCTCTCAGCAAGTTTGAGCCAGTAGTGGTTGGGGTAGGGATTCTTGTGCAATGCATGGTCTGACAGTTCTTTTCACAAAAGAAACACAGTCTGACCCATGGCTCTCCCAATAATCATGAGGTCTGTTAACAGATGCTGCAGAAATGAGGTACCCCATGACAGGCAACTTGCAGTGAAGCCCCCCAACCTAAAACATGATGTTTCTGGGGCCCCTGAAGACCGGTAAGGGGTGCCACACTCTGTGAGACCTAAGCTAGGGGTCTCTCATAGAAAATAAAAAGGGGGACTTGTCAGAATTAAGACCTAGACTAAGAATTTACTCCCCCTCCGTCTGCCCTCAGGGCAGGAAGCTGTAACAGCTGGAAAACAGGAGACTTGTTTTGTAATGCAAAATGCTATTGTTCCTTTGGCTTCTGCAACCCTGAATGCACACTAACATGTTCTTGAAACCTGAGATGACTAACCACAGGCTCTGGTTCCCATCCTCCATCTAGTGCTGTGGTATAAAAGCTAGCCCCCAGAATAAAAGGAAAATAATGAAGAACCTTCTTAAAATAAAGCAAAAGTCCTGTGTTCTTAACATCTACACAATCCCCAGCTTCTCGGGCTTTGACAGCAGCACAGGCGCCACACAGAGATGTGTCATTAGACAGCTACACACCTGGTTAAGTGCCAAGTCACTAGTTAGCCACACAAATAAGCCATTAGTTAGCCCACCCACACAAAGCCACTACTTACAACATACACTCAGTCACAAGTTAGTCACACACCTAAGACATTACTTAGCCATACAGGCAGGAAATGAAGTATGCAAGGTCATCCATAAACAGGCAGCAGTGGGACACAGATTTAATCCCACCTCTTAGGAGAAAGATACATGTATCTATTAGCTCAGTGCCACTCTGGCCTATTAGAGAAAAAGCGATTAGAGAAAAAGGGAGAGAGTTAGGGAGATATCTACAGAGAAACATAGGGAGAGGAAGAGGGAAAACCATTAATAAGGGGTTAGGGTTAGGGTTAGGAGCTTGGCCAAATGATTACCTGTGCATTTATTCATCTGTTTCTATGTGTTTCTGCAAGAGTGTAATTGATTCTCAGTGGTTTTAGATTGTTGGTTGGGTATTATCTACTTTATATCTACTACACACTTATGATTACTGTATATATTATGTATCTTTCTGAATTTTGGGTACTTCTCTTGGTAGTTATTTTGGTTCTGTCCATGTACCTAGAAATTTTAGGGTGTTACTGTTTTTGATCACTAAGGAGTATGCCATTGTGTACATACTCCACATTCTCTTTATCTGTTTTTTAGTTAATACTCATATAGGTTGTTTCCAAGATCTGGCTATTATGAAAACTGTGGCTATGAACATAGATAATCAAATGTCTTTGTGGTATAATTGAGCATGCTTTGGGTATACTACTTCACATCCATATATTGTTTACCTAGCCTTGTCCCATTGCCACACAAGCCCCAAATAACACACAGAGACTTTGTATTTTATATAATACGGTTGGCCTGTTACTTGTTTCTTATTGGCTAGCTCTGTCTTAATTATTAACCCATTTCTGTTTATCTAAATATTTCCACATGGTTATCTTACTGAGAGCAGGCTGGCGTCCTGCTCTCTCCAGACTCCATCTTGACTCTTCCTTCCTCCTTCCTCTTTCCTCTTTGTCTCGTAGTCCCGCCTCTCTTGCTTTCCATTGGACAACAGTGCTTGATTACTTAACCAGTATGAGAAACATGTTTACAGCATGACATGTCCCATCACTGTTGATGCTTTATCTATGTGAAAACCCATATATGAGTGAGTACTTACCATGTTCCTCATTTTTTTTTACAGGGTTACCTCATTCAGGATGTTTTTTTTCAAATTCCCTCCATTTGCCTGTGAACTTCAAGATTCCAATTTTTTCCCCACACAGAAGTATTCCATTGTGTTAATGTGCCACGACTGTGTAATCCATTCTTCAGTTGACAGGCATCTAAGTTGTTTTCAGGTTCTTGCTACAAACATAGTTGAACAGATCTTTTTGTTGTATGGATGTGGTTCATTTAGATATATCCCAACTAGTGGGATATATCCCAATCCAGTAATTGACTGATTTTGATTTTACTGAGCAACCACCATAATTATCTCCAAAATGGCTGTACAAGTTTGCACCCCAACAGCATTCAAGGAGGGTTCCCCTTTCTCTACATCCTCTCCATCATAAGTTGTCATTGGTGTTAATAATTTTAGCAATTCTACCAGGAGTAAGACATTATCTAAGAGTTGTTTTTATTTGCATTTCTCTCATAGCTAAGGATGATGAGCACTGTCTTAAGTGTCTTTCAGCCTTTTCTATTTCCTCTATTGATAATTCTTTATTTAGTTCTGTACCCCATTTTTTTAAAATGGTGATTTGGTGTTTTGGTGACTAGCTTCGTGTTTTCTCTGTATATTTTTGAGATCATCCCTCTGTCAGATATAGGGTAATAGAAGACCATTTCCCAGTCTCTGGGCTGCTGTGTGATCTTACCAACTGTGTCCTTTGCCTTACATAAGCTTCTCAGACTTTCTGCAGTCTTATATACACACCAACAGCCAGTTATGCCAGCAACATTTGTTAAAGATGTGATCCTACTCCAATTGTATACTTTTGGCTGTATTGTTTTGTCAAAAATCAGATGATTGTAGGTGGGTGGGATATTATCAGGGTTTTTGATACAATTCCTTTTGTCTACCTATATATTTTTGTGTCAATACAAAGCTGTTTTCAGAATTATAGTTTTATAGTACAGCTTCAAGTTGACAATGGTGATGCATAATGAAGTTTGTTTATTGTACTTGGTTGTATTGGCTATTCTCAGTCTTTTGTTTTTCCATTTAATATAGGTTATTATACTTTCAAGGTAAGTGGATAATTCTGCTGGGATTTTGGTGGGGATTGCAATGAATTTTTAGATTTCTTTTGGCAAGATTTCTATCTTTACTATATTTATCCTACATATCCATTGCCATGGTAGTTCTTTCTGTTTTATGGTATATTCTTTATTTTACTTCTTTAAAGTGAAATACCTAAAAAGTAATGTTAATGATGGACTAACCTAGAAACCAATATCTGTTCCTTGGAATTTGCTAGCTTCCTCTCACAAGGCCCTGAGATAAGAAGAATTCACACTGCCCCTCCTTTCCTGTGAGTCAACAGGTGGTAAATAGGGTCCTTAGGAAACAAAGAGATAGCTGTAACTCTCTGGTTTGCTCAGACAAGATTAATTAGCACACCTGGGGCCCTAAGGTCTGCTGACCCTAATAGCAGACCATCCGGCCTTCAAGGGTCAGGTACTCAATGGACAGAGGTTCCCACCCCCTCCCTAAGCTTGTGGGGTTGCCTTTAAAAACACCTGGGCCCAGGGGAGGGGGCTTCTCTTTAGCCTGCATGCTGGAGGAGCCCGTTTGCGCAAACGTTTCCTGTTCATTAAAGCCTCTTGCGTTTTGCAGCAACTGGACTGGACATTGAGTTCTTGGGGGTATCGCCCGAACCTGGAAGACTCCTCATTCTGAGGGTCTTACAAAAGATCCAATATTCTTGCTATATAAATCTTTCACATGTTTGGTAAGCATTAGTCAAACATAATTTATGTTGTTTGTGGCTGTTGTAATGGGTAATATTTCTCTGATTTCTATCTGAGCCCCTTTGTCATCTGTATATTGTAGGGCTACTGATTTTTTTGCTCTTCTCTTGTATCCTGCTTGTTTGCAGAATGTTTATGTCAGCTGTAGCAGTTCCCTGGTAGAGCTTTTTGTGTCCTTTATGTAAACTGTCATATCATGTGCAAATAATGATAGTTTGACTTCTTACTTTCCAATTTGCATCCGGTTGCTCTCCTATTGTTGTTTTACTCCTTTTGCAAGAACTTCAAGTAAAATATTGAAGAACTATGGACAGAGAACAGGCTTATCTTGTTCCTGATTTTAGAGGAATCACCTTAAGTTTCTCTGCATTCTGTTTGATGTTGGCTGTTGGTTTACTGATTATCCCTGTCTCTCCAAGACCTTTATCATGAAATGGGGTTGAACTTTATCAAAGGCTTTTTCAGCATCCAGTAAGATGATCACATGGATTTTCTTTTTCAGTTTGTTTATATGGTTGATCACATTGATAGATTTTCAAATGATAATGTAGAGAGCTGCGAAGTGCCATGCTTTAAAGATGGCACTGGCTTCCCCCTTCCACCTTCCAGATGGTGAGCGCTCTCTGTCATAAACAAGTCCTTATTTGGCTAAGCCTGTTCAGCATGCCTGCTTCCCTAAAAGAGCTTCCTATCTGCAGGGTCCACATTTCTCACTAGCGTTGGTCTGCACAAGGGGATTTAACTCTGTTTCCCTGGAGTTAGAAGAAAAAGCATGTTCAAGGATCATGATTAAACTGCTAGAAGATCTCCCCTGAGTTGTGTCTTCCTTGTTGATTGAGGTTGGGTGTGACATGATAAACCATCCCTGCAATGCAGGAATGAAGCCTCCTTTGTCATTGTGGATGATTTCCCTGATGTGTGCCTGGATTTTATTTGCTAGTATTTTATTGAGGCTTTTTCATTTGAGTTCATGAGGGATATTAGTCTGTAGTTCTCTTTCTTATTTGTATCTTTTTGTGTCTTTGGTACCTAGGTACTTGTGGCCTCATATAGTTTGGTAATATGCCTTCTGTTCCTATTATGTGGAACTATTGACGAATATTGGTATTTGCTTTTCTTTGGATTTCTGGTAGAAGTCTGCACTGCAGCCATCTTGCCCAGGGATTCTTTTGGTTGGGAGGGTTTTGATGACTGCTTCAATTGTGTTAGACTCTATTGGTCTATTATCCAGAGGTTCCTCCCTCCCACATCAGTTGGTGAGACACGGGGAGGCCTGGCTGGGACCCCAGGCCCTGCACCACAGTGCACAATAGGGACAGCCCAAGAGAAGGGACAATGTGCCTTCTATCCAATCCACCAAAACCCACAAAATCTTGGAGAAACAGAATTTGAGAGAACTTGTGGGAGGGGTGGAGAGAGCTTGAGGATTGCTCTGAGCATGCCCTGCTCTAGGAGCCAGAAATGGAGAGCAGGTCATGAGCAGTGTGCTCATGTTTGATTGGGGGTGGTGCGTGGGGGAAGAGGTTGCAGTTAGGCAGGCAGGGATGGTATGCATGGGCTAATGTGTTTATAGGGTTTTCTAAATGGACTGTCAAAGTGCACTATTAATGGCAAAAGGCTACATTATCGGGCAGGGGAATAAGAGTTGTGAGGTGTGTTGCACATGGCATGGGCCAGTCGGTAGCTCCAGGAGGGCATGGAGGGGGCTTTTAGAGACAAATCAGGTGAAAGGGGAAGCAGATGGAAAGGAAGATGGAGGGGTGGGGGGAGCGATTGAAAGCATGCTTTGCCCATGCTAGCTAAGGCTAGCCACATCAGAGTCTCAAGGATGACAGTGTCTCTGCCCCTTGACATAATGATCTCAAGGCAACGAGATATGGGGAGGCCCCCTGGGACCCTCGGCCCTGTACCACAGTGCACTACAGGGACAGCCCAAGTGAAGTGACAATGTGCCTTCTAACCAATCCACCAAAACCCATACAACCTAGGAGAGAGAGAATTTGAGAGCTCCTGGGGAAGGGGCAGAGAGAGCGTGAGGCTTGCACTAAGCATGCTCTGTTCTAGGATACCAGAGAGACCTGAAGCACTGCACCATCCACCACAACCAGAGCAGTACTTAGTAGAGCTGTGCATGAAGTGAAGGTGAGGGTGGCCAGGCCCAAGGGAGGGTACTGCAGAGGGTCTCTTTGCTGGGCTGTGGTGGTGGCCTGGAGCAGTGAACTCACCTAAGCCATGGCTCAGCAGGCAGTGGCAGTGGCAGTAGAGCTGGATGAGTCATCAGTGCGGTTCTGAAAAGATGACAGGGCTGTGAGTGGCCTGCACTTGTGATGGTGTTCCTGAGTTTGGAACCTAGGATTGAGTGGTGGAGCCACTGCTAGCTGGGCCTGTTTTGTGCCCACTCATAGAACCTTGGGCCCGCACATTTTCTCCCAGGTCTCCCTTTTGGGCAGGGGCCTCTTTTCTCCTGCTTGAGGCACAGAATGGACCCCATATATAGCAATGCAAGATTACAGCAGCCACACCCACCACTGCCTAAGCTCTGGGCACTCAACTCCTGCATGGTAGTCCTTATCATACCACTGGCTCTTTGCAGGCACTGCAATGGAGTAAGGGCCCCTGGCTGGAGATATGGGTATTCACCTGGAACCCATCAGGTCCATACTGATGCTCTGCAGCTCCATCCAGAGGTAAATCTGGTGCCAGATATGCTGCTCAAGCCCAGGCCACCAGGTAGCTACAGGGCTAAACCAAGTGCCATTCCAGGCCAGATCATACAATGTGGCCACCTTGGTTGAACTTGAAAGCTGGTTGCTCACTAGTTTCCTCTCTCTTTGGTCTGCAGGACTAAGGGACAGAGGAGGGGCACCGAGGCCCCATGTGTAGGAGGAAGCTTTAGCTTTGCACACTCGCATGGATTTTAGTTGCTTCTTTGGCCAGTGGTTCAGCTCAGATTTCTCCTAATAGTTGTAAACTCGACATTGTTCCCTGGCTGCTCAGAAACTTGCATCCGGATTTTTTTTTCAACTGAGAGCCATTGGTGTTCAAGTTTTGGCAATGAACCCTGTGAATGCTACTGCTCTCTACATTTCCGCCAGCCGCCTAGTGCTCAACCATGACCCTGGAGACCCCAAGGCATTTCAAGAGATTATCAGTATCCTGCCTTACTTGCGACAGTCCCTCTCTTGCTGTGTTTGTGGACATTTGCTACAAGATCCTATTGCACCCACCAAATCCACCTGTCAACACCATGTCTGCAAAACTTGTAAAGGCAAGAAAATGATGATGAAACCTTCATGTAGCTGGTGCATAGACTATGAGCACTTTGAGGAAAACAAGCAGTTAAGCATCCTAGTAAACTGCTACAAGAAACTATGTGAATATATAACCCAGACAAGACTGGCATAGGACATAAGAGAAGCAGTTGACTGTTCTTCTGATATTTTAGCTTTACTCAATGAAGGATCATTGTTTTGTGAGGACACAGAGAAACCTTCAGACTCATGCTTCACTCTGTGTTTGACACATTCCCCTTTACCTTCAACCTTATAACCCACAGCAGATCCCCATGCTAATTTATCTCCAAAGTCTGAAAGCACCCTCAGCATTGCTATTGACAGTTCTGTTGTCAATGGTTTGCCTAATTACAAAGGACTTTCAATAGATAGATTTGGTATAAATATCTCCTCACCAGAACATCCAAATATGATTGACATGTGTAATACTGTTGATATAAAAACTGAGGACCTGTCTGAGAGCCTGTCACCTGTCTGTGACATGGTAACCACTGATTTGTGCTCCACAGTTATTGATATCTGGAGTTTCAGTGAAGAGACAAAACCTGGTGACTCTTTTTTGCTGAGTGATGAGGAAGTAATCTGCAGTTTGGAGACTGTTTCAAATACAGAAGTTAGATGTCCTAATTTGTATACAAATTTGGAAGCCACTGTATCCAATGAAACTTTTTTGAAGCTTTCTTGCAAGTCTCTTAACCATAATATTTTTATGTCTACCAGCTCTACACCTCATGTGTTAGCAAGTACAGCAGCAACTCCAAAGGTAGCAAAGTTGAATCGAAAAAGAACTAGATCTGAAATTGACAGTGAAAAAGTTCAGCCACTTCCAATTTCTACTATTATCAGAGGCACAACACTTGGGGCTTCTGCTCCTGTGACGGTGAAGCATGAAAGGAAAATCATCCTTCAACGTATAGCTACAGTTTCCAATGGAGGCATAACACCCAAGACCACTAAAAGTGTACTTTTATCTACTAAAAGCATGAAAAATAGTCATGAACATGGATCCTAGAAATCCCACTCTAAACCCAAGCCAGGTATTCTTAAAAAAGACAAGGCAGGAAAGGCAAAGATTCTTAATCATCATGTCATGCCAGGAAGTCCTACCATGACTGTGTACAAAAAGCCTCAGGGAAGGAAAGGATGTAAATGTGGGCATGATATGCAAAATCCAAGTAATCTTACATGCAGCAGACAGTGCTGCCGTTGTTACTCTAACCAGAGAGCCTGCGTACATTGCAGATATTGTGTCTGCCAGAACTCCTACATGGCCAATGGGGAGAAAAAGCTGGAGGCATTTGCTGTTCCAGCAAAGGCCTTGGAGCAGAACAGACTCACATTGGGTGTTAATGTGACCAGCAATGCTGTGCGCAACACAAGTACCAGTACCAGTGTACCAATGTCACAGGGTCCCCAGTAATGACATTTGATGGGAGATGCCACTATGTAAATATGTTTCTCATACTGGTTAATGAATAAAGCACTGTTGGCCAATAGGAAAGAAAGATAATAGGGATTAGGAGACAAGGAGGATGGATGAATTAGGAAGGAGGAGTCAAGATGGAGAGTCTGGAGAGAACAGAACCACAGTTCCTCTGCTCTTGGTAAGACGACATGGAAATACATAGAAATGGGTTAATACTTAAAACAGAGCTAGCCGATGAGAAACTAGTAACTGGCCAACAACATAATATCAAATACCGAGTCTCAGTGTGTTAATTGGGGCTGGTGCGGCTGCAGGACAAGACTGGCAGCAGCAGAAAAAAAACCACACTCCTTACATATGGTGCCCACTTATTATTTAACAAAAGCTTAAAAAGGTTTTAGAACAGAGACAAACAAGGTTTTTTGGTAGCAGTGTTTTTCTTCATTGGACTCTGCTTTGTGAGAGACAATTAGATATTTGTACGGCTCCTTTAAGGGAAGGTTCCTGACTCAGCAAAAGCCGCAATAAAACCACATGGCTTTATAGAATCGCAGCTAACAATGTATTGCTGTGTATGAGAGATGGCAATGGCAGCGACCACATCTCCAAGCCGGCAGCATGTTTGCTGAATGACAGTGCAGACCAAGGCCGTGGGCACAACTTTCAGTGCTGGCGGAAAAAGTACCTGCCGCCATCTTTGGTAAACCACAGCAGGAAAAATATGACTTTCATTTCAGCAATATTGTTGTTTACCAGATAAAAGACACATGGCCAGAAAAATATAAACATTTACAGTAAAGACAAAATCATATTAAGAAAAACGTCTAAAGGTTTTCATTGTGTTTTAAAATATACATAGACGTAGGGAAAAAATTAAATGGTATTAAAAAGACAAAGAGGAACTGGGTGTGGTGGCACACAACTTTAATCCCAGAATTTGAGAGACAGAGGTAAGCAGATCTCTTGTCATTTCAAAGTAAACCAGGTATGCAGAGTAAATTCCAGGACAGATAAGAGTTACATAGAGAAACCCTGCCTCAAAAAATAAAATGTAAAAAAACAGAGTAATAATAAAGCCATGTAAAGATGAAAACTCAGAGAGAATCTGGTTACTATATGGTGTTATATTGTCTTTGTATCTTTTGACTGCTTAGGAAATTACAGCTGTTAAAACAAATGGTGCTGGATCAATCCAATTTATATATTTTAAAAATGCTTTGACTCAAAAATTTAAGTTCAAGTACAAGTTACTGGGGAAAAGGATTTCTATTTTTGTTTCCACAGAAAATGAAAAGCTCTGGATCCCTTCCAGACTAATGTCGTTTGAGCAAGCCAGACCCCCTGAAACAGCATACCAGGTGATCCTACATTTAAAACAGCTTGAACAAGCCAGCCTTGCAGACTACAGCCAGGATTTCTGTATCTTCTTAGGATCCCTATGACAGCGCCCCCTATCAGCAGGAAGTAATTTGGAAAGAACAACGCCCAAATTCCAAAATATTGTTTATAAATATTTGTTTTCATTTTAATGGGGTTGGTCATAAATGGTTAATGATCACAACCAATATGTTTTTAAAGGCAAAAAGGGGATTATGGTATAGATATGATTACTTTGCTTTGGAATGTATTTTCATTTATTGATCCAAATTTAAGGTCAATTTTGTGATATGTATATTTCTCCTCTTGTTTAGGTATTGTGTTTATATAGCTCACTTATAAATGTAATGTATATTGTATGTATAATGTATTACAGATTATAAATAATTACCTAGGATAGTCAAAGCTTAGAGTTAAGTTAGTTAGGTTTTTAAAGATACACAGAGATATATTTGAGAGAGATAGGAATTCTTCAAACCTTTCAAAGACCTACAGAATATGGCATTTAAAATGGTTTAGGGTTTTTCTTGACAGTGAGACATAACTGCTCCGGGCAATACCACCTGCATCAGAAACGAAGATGGACATCGAAGAAATGGGTTATGAAGTTTGCTTTCAGTATGGCAAGACTAGCCATTTGGACAAGATACTGCTCTTGTCGGGACTGTTTGACTTTATGCTGTATAAACTGGACTTTCACGACCCACAAAAAGGGACTTCTGATTCAAGATGGAAATTGCTGCAGAGTTCCTGCTTCATGGAAGAGTGCCAGACAGAGAAAATTACTGACGGATTGCCAGTACAAGAAGACAGTTTAAAGTTTCCTGCTTTACTGAAGAGTCTTCCAGACACACTATGGAATATGGGCTGAAGTTGGAAGATTACAGAAGAACTTCAGGTGACTGACAAGGCGAGATATCTCCGTCATTTCTAGAGTTTATATATTATCCTTCTGTTGTCTTTGATGGAGTTGAAGACAGATAGTTATGGTTATAGTGTTCCTTAGTTAAGCTTAAAGATTAGGTACATATAGGACTTTAGACACACAAAGATAGGATAGGTGATGGAATATTTTCTTCAAATCATGCTAAATGTTAATGGACTAATTATTGTTAACTGTGATTCTTACTTGGTAACTGTTGTGCTATATATTTTGCTATGTTAAGGTTAAAACACTTCTTTTCATTTTAGACAGAAAAGAGGAGATAATGGGAGAAGCCATTATGTATATATGTTTCTCATACTGATTAATGAATAAAGCACTGTTGGCCAATAGGGAAGGAAGATAGGAGGGACTAGGAGACAAGGAGGATAGAGGGAAGTAGGAAAGAGGAGTCAAGATGGAGAGTCTGGAGAAAACAGAACCGCCGTTCATCCACTCTAGGTAAGACCACTTGGAAATACATAGAAATGGGTTAATACTTAAAACAGAGCTAGCCGATAAGAAACTAGTAACTGACCAACAGCATAATATCAAATACAGAGTATCAGTGTGTTAATTCGGGCTGGCGCAGCGGCGGGACAAGGCTGGCAGCAGGAGGAAAAACCTTATTCGTTACAGACATTTTTAGCTGCCAGTAAAAATGATAACAAAAGATTGAATGAATCTATGGATATGAGATTTGAATGTTAACTCAGTGACTTGAAGCCTACACCTGGTAGGAAATAGATACAGTTTTATGGCAGCTATGATTCTGTTGGTTTAACTTGCCGGAGTTCCTGCGTATAAATCGCTTGAATCGAGTGTTTCCATTGCTAAGTTATATGTGTTAGTGTCTTGGAATCAATGTGCATACAATGCAGGAGTAACCCTACTATTATATGTTCTCAGTTCTTACAGAACCTCATAGTTTGAGAACAAATGCTGATGCAAGATGCAACTGATTTATACAAAATGAACTTTGTCAAAGAAAAAAACAATAACTGTAGTGGGATATTCACTTTGTCTCCTTCTGTGGCCCCACCCCCAATGGGCGTGGTCAGTGAATGGAGGCATGTGTTCGTATCCCACTTCTGACACCAGATATTGTGGTCAAATAAGGATGAGGATAAACAAATAGGCCGAATAGATGTTTATTCAGGGAGAAATAACTTACAACTTAGACAGATGAACACCAGCAAGTTTCACCAGATGCTCTCCTCTCCTTGACCCATCAGCAAGAGAGTGTTCCCCCTGCTCCTCCTCAGAACTCCTTCCACAGGTTCCTTCTGCCCCTGGCTCCACCCCCCCAATGGGCATGGTCAGTGCCACAGAAAGAGACAATGTGAATATCCCACTACAAATAACCTCATTGTTTTTGATCATGCTTTTAGCATAATCAAAGTTGATGTTTAAATATAAGGAAGTGGCATCTAGTAAGTTCATAAAGATTGTTCTAGTTTTTGTTTTGTTTTAATAGTCATTAGTTTATCAGGAGACTTGGTGCAGCCTTCTGATTTCTGATGCCACAGAGAAATTTCTCCTGATGAAAAGCTGATGTGACCACCTCTACTTTTGCACTGACATAATACCACGTCTGACCATGAAAATTGGTTACTGGCTTGTATGTAGCAGCTCTTAAATCAGCAGCATGAACAGTATTATGAAAAAAAATTAACCACTCATTAGGATGTTTTAAGAAATGTGTCTTTTAAAAGAAATCTCTCTTTAAAAAGTGAACAAATAAATTCTGTCAGACCACTAATGTTAAGCTGTTTATGCTTTACTTATTTATGAGTTCAGCCCCCTTTCTAATTTTCTGACTTACTTCTATGACAAAATTTTAATTCCTTTCACTTGAGCAATGTTCTACTTGTTAAATAAAGAGTTGTTTTATTCTGTTCATAATTGAATTTATATAGTTCATGACATATTTTGTAAAATATAAAAAGACTTAAAAATTGGGTTCTACTTAGAATAATTTTGGAATAATGCCCCAAATGTGCCCAGATTCATGCACTATATTTATAGCCATTGATGATCCGTTTATTTGCCGCAGGCATTACATTGAATATGCTCCCTTTTTTTTTTTTTTTTTTTTTTTTTTTTTTTTTTTTTTGCTTTTGAAGGGTGCTGTTGTTAAGGAAGGCTTCTTTATGAAGGACTTAATAAAATGTCTTTGATGAAGCTTGTGCATTTAGGTGGGTGTAAATCTTGGAAGATTTTCTTTAGAATATTATTTTGCATGTAAATGCAAACTGTGTTTGCATTTTAATGTATTTCTTTCTATTAACTTTATGGGGAAGACAAAAATTCTGTTGAAGGGAAGTCTAGTCAGTTCCTTGAAAGTGCATTGCCCAAGTAAATAAGGACTGACTAGGTGTAGATGTAACCCTGTGATTTCAAAAAGTTGCTGCTTTGTTGGTGCTAATTTTAAGAAAAATTCTGCTAGGGAAGTTCCAGTTTCTGCTGCATTCACCATCTAGTGAGATCTGATGTGTGAAGTTGTTTTGATTTGGCACACAGCATGTTCAATGATGGTTACTCAGCTCATAAAGACATGGACAAGCATCTATTGGACACAGAGCAGATGACACCTCTTGTTTTGTAGTGTATCCTGGTTTCCTTTCCTGTGAATGTGGTCAGGAAGGAATAGGAAGATGACGACAGGCAAAGAATATTTTAGAAGAAGAAAAGAGATAACCTAAAAGTGGGAGCCATTATAGATTTAAGGAGAAATCTGGCACTAGGAAAATTCCCTGAGACCTACAATAATGAAAACAACAAACAATGTAAGCACTAGTGGAGAGGCTATCTTTAATCCCCTTCCAAGGTAACAAGATTAATGACTACCTTATATGCCATCCTAGAGCCTTCGCCTAATAGCTGATAGAAGCAGAAGCAGACACCCAAAGCTAAACACTGAGACAAACTTCTGGAATACACTTACAGAGAGGGAGGAGTGATGAGCAAATATTTCAAGACCAGGCTGAAAAAATCCACAAAATAAGCTGACCTGAACAAAGCATAACTCATGCAAACCCAGTCTGATTGCTGGGAAACCAGAATATGAGTGTAACAGGCCCCTGAATGTAGGTGTTATTTAGGAGGACTGGGCAATCTATGGGGCCTTTAGTAATGGATCAGTATTTATCCCTAATATATGAAGAAACTTTTGGAGCCTATCTCCCCATAGACATATGGGGGAGGCCCTAGGCAATGATCCAAATGATATGACACACATTTAAGTGTCCTGTGGAAGGCTTCACCCTCTCTTGGGAGCATCATCACGGTGGGATGGGGTTGGGTGGGGGAAATGGAAGAGGATTGGTAGATGAGGGAACTGGAATTGACATGTAAAACAAACTTGTTTCAAATTCAAATAAAAAATGAAAAAGTAATACCATATTTGTTTTTAAAAAGACATTCCCAAGGGGGGGGCAAGGAAAGAAGGATGGTAGAAAAAAGGAATAAAGAAAGAATTAAAGAAGTGAAGAAATTTATAAAAGTAAAATTAATAAATGCATATGAGAAGGAAATAATATTAAAATATAAAGGATTTAAAGTGATTGGGGAAAGGCAGGTAGAAAAGAAGAAGCAATCATGAATAAACAAATGAAGCTAGAACAAAAAACTGAGTAGGTAATATTTGCTAGAACAAAAAACTGAGTAGGTAATATTTGCTATCTAAGGGAAGATATTTTAGTGAATGTATTTTAGATTGCATAACAATAATTACTGGTAAAGTGGCCATACATATGCTAAAGAAAAGGCATGTATTATTGTTTCAAATATAATGAAGGTTTTGCTATAGTATAACTTATCTAAAATTGATGTTAATTGTCTTATTTCAGTGGGAGGACTATTTCATCCCATACTCAGAAACCCTTCTACATCACCTGTTAGGTAGATGATGCCTTTTCGATTTTCCTGCATATACCTACTCACCGCTAGTGTTGAAGATTTTAGATCTTGTTTGGATTATCACAATTTTAAGGTTTTATTAATGGAAAGGACATGACATAAATGTGATGGTGGGACTCCACAAATCAAGGAGAAAACATAATAATATTAAAATTAAACAGTGAAGAAAAACAAACAGCAAACCCAAGGAGGAGTAAAAAAAAATGTTCCTTTTTCTTTATAGGCACTGAAAAAATAGTCAGAATATGATTTCTCCGCTGGACATGTGGATTGATTTGCTTTAAAAAGGAAAGGAACAGCTAGGACTCTGAGTGGGTCTCCATTATCACAGTAACTCTCCATTATTACTATAACCTGCCTCTAGGCTAAGGGAGTATCCCTTCATGGGGAATGTGCTCCAAAAGTCCTTTCATGTACTAGGGATAGATCCTTGTTCCACTATCAGAGGTCCCTTAGACTACCCAGGCATTCTAACTGGGACCCACATTAAGGTTGTCTGATGCAGTATAAAGCTGTTGTCCCAAATATCAGTTGGGGGTTCATGAACTCTCCCTTGTTCAGGTCAGCTGTCTCTGTCGATTACTTTATAGGTTGGTCTTGACCCATTTTCTTATCATTTAACCTCTCTGCAGCTGCATTACAGGAGTTCACCTCAGTGATTAGCTGTAGATATCTGCTTATGTCTACATAAGTTATGATAACAGGGCTCTATTTTGGCAGATAAGTTAGTTATCAATCTCCTTATGAGGGAAGTGCATATAAGGTAGACTTTCCACTGTTGCTCAGATTGTTATGTGTGGCCATACTTGTAGGTCTCTGGACATTTTTCTAGAATCATCTTTCTTTTCAAACTCATGAGGCTCCCTCTATTATGGGATCTCTCTCTCTGTGTGTCTGTCTATTTTTGCTCTAGTCTGTTACCCAACCAAATTTTTCTAGTCCCACATGTTCTCCTTACCTAATATCTCTTGCTTCTAATTCCCTCTCTAGTAACTGACAACACCCACCCACTCCTAATAGGCTCAGTAGACCTTCTTACTTTCCCATTCTGTGAGGGACCTTGTACGAATCTCTTAGGTTCCTCCTCGTATACTAGTTTCTTTGGATGTCTGAAATATAGACTGGTGATGTTCTCTATGTCTAAAATCCACCTATGATTGAGTCCATACCATGTTTCTCTTTTTATGAATATGCTACATCACTGAGGATGGTTTCTTCCAGGTCTATCCATTTGCCTGCGAATTTCAAGATTTCATTGTTTTTTAATTTTTATTTATTATATTTTTTTATTCCCACAGAGTAGATTTCCATTGTGTAAATGGGACATTTCCCTTTATCCATTCTTCACTTGAGGCACTACTAGGTTTCTTCTAGGTTCCTACAATTTCCAACTAATGCTGCTATGAACGTAGTTGAACAGATGCTTTTGTTGCATGGATGTGGATCATTTGGCTATATGCTTGATAGCAGAATTGCTGGTAACTGTGGTAGACTGATTCCCATTTTCCTGCGGAACTGCCACACTGATCTACAAAATGGCTTCAGAAGTTTGCACTCCCACCATTAGTGGAGGAATGTTCCTTTTTTTCCACATCCTCTCCAGCATAAGCTCTCATTGGTGTTTCTAATTTTTGCCATTCTGACAGCAACACATGGGTATATCAGAGTTGTTTTGATTTACATTTCTCTGATGGCTAAGGATGTTGATCACTTTCTTAAGTGTCTTTCAGCCAGTCTGTTTGCCTCTAGTGAGAATTCTCTATTCAGTCCTGTTCCCCATTTTTAATCGGGTGATTTGTTATTTTGTAGGGTTTGTGAAGATCATTTACCATTTGGTGAGTTTCCATTTGGTCTTGTCAACTTTGTTCTTTGTCTTACAAAAACTTTTCACATTTCAAGAACTTCCTATTTATTAAATGTCTTTCTCAATGTCTGTGCTACTTGTATTATTTTCAGGAAGCAAGCCCATGTACAAATTATTTAAAGGGTACCTCCACTTTCTCTTCTAAGACCTTCAGTGTGGCTGGATTCATGTTGAAATCTTTGGTCCATTTGGACTAAAGATTTGGGCATGGCAATTGACAAGGTTCTACCTGCAGTCTTCTACATGCCATCATCCAGTTGTGCCAGCACCATTTGTTGAAGATACTTTACTACTGTCATTGAATAATTTCAGTGGCTTTGTCAAAATCAGGTGTTCGGAGGTGTATGGGTTACTATCCAGATTTCCTATTCAATTTTATTGAACTACCAGTGACAATACCAAGCTGTTTTCAGGACTACAGATCTGTATTAGAACTTGAAGTCTAGCATGGTGATGATGCCTGAAGTTTCTTTATTGTACATGGTTATCTTGGCTACCCTGGGTCTTTTGTTTTTCCATACAATGTTTACTATTATTTCTTTCAATCTCAGTGTAGAATTGTGATAGGATTTTGATGGGGATTACATTAAAAGACTGCTTTTGTCAAGGTTGCCATTTTTACTATGTTTATCCTACCTATACATGAACATTGAACATCTTTCCATTTTATGGAATCTTCTTCAATTTATTTCTTTAAAGACACACACTTCTTGCTATATAGGTCATTCACTTGTTTGGTAAGCATTTCCCCAAAATAATTTATGTTGTTTGTGGCTATTGTAAAAGATTCTTCTTGAGTTAATCCTGTATTTTTTTTATTTTCCTGAATGTGTTTATCAAATGTAGGAGTTTTCTGGGAGAGTTTTTCAGATCGCTTATGTAAACTCTCATATCACCTGGAAATAGTGACAGTCTGACTTTGTCCTTTCCAATTTGTATCCCCTTGATCTACTTTTATGGTCTTATTGCTTTAGCTAGAAATGCAAGTACAATATTTTAGAGATATGAAGAGAGTGGGAAAACTTGTCATGTACCTGATTTTAGAGAAATTGCCTTAAACTTCTCTCCATTCAGTATGATGTGGGCTACTGGTTTACTGTATACTGCTTTTATAATGTTTAGGTATATTCCTGTCATCTGTGATCTCTCCAAGAGATTTTTCATGAAAAGGTGTTTGATTTTTTCAAAGGTATATTCAGCATCTAGTGAGATGATCATGTGGTTTTTCTTTTTCAGTTTGTTTATATGGTAGATGACATTGATAGATTTTCATATTTTGAAACATCCCTGCATGCCTCGAATGAAAACTACTTGGTCACAATGGATGATTTCTCTGATATTTTCTTGAATTCAATTTGCGAGTATTTTATTTAGTATATTTGCATCAATGTTCTTGTGGGATATTGGTCTCTAGTACTCTTTCTTAGTTGTGCCTTTGTCTAGCTTGGCTATCAAGGTAATTGTAACCACTTAAAAGACCCCAGATAGTGGAACCAGGATGTATCCGTGATACATAAAAGAACTTTGGGAGTATGTTGTCCATGGAGGAATACTCCTTCAACCTAGAGGCAGGAGGGAGGGCCTAGTCCCTCTTCCAAATGACTTGACAGATTTAGAAGACCCCCCGCTTCATCCTACATGTGGAGTGGTGGGTGGGTGTGATAGGAGGTTGGTCAGGGGGCATAGGTGGTGGAAGAGAGGGATTGAGGGTCGGAGTGGGAACTCTTATGGAAATGTAAAACAAGAAAGAGAAAGGGAGACAGAGAAAGAGAGAGGGAGAGGGAGAAAGAGGATAACTGTGATAGATAGAGACCTTAATTCATGACCCACATTTATGGCATTTTTTTATGGGATATTTTTCACCTAATTGTAAGTAACTGGAGGAATTCAGAGCATTATCACACTTACTGCATTCATAAGTTTTCCTGTAGTGGGAGTCATATTACACTGGCCTAATGTACAAAGACAAATGGAAGTATTCACACATCCCAATACACACAGGGCTTTTCTGCAGTGTGAGCTTATTGGTATCTTTCCAATGAAGTTGGAAAACTGATACATTTTAAATTTGTTTCAGTCTCAACAAATATCCTCAAAGTGGGGACACTAAATATCTTTCACTTCATTTCATTGTCCTGAGAGAGGTACATTACCTCTTTCCATACTATATATTATTCATTTGGCTATATATATATATATATATATATATATATATATATATATATATTATAAGTGTGTGAGGTTTTATGTGAGTTTTGAGTTTTAGTAGTGTTTCTTTTACGAAATGTGGGTGACTTTGTATTAGGGGCATAGATGTTCAGGACTGAGACTTTGTGTTGATGGATTTCTCCTGTGATAAATATGAAATGACCATCTTCATCTCTTTTGACTAATTTTGGTTTGAAGTCTAACTTGTTAGACTTCTTATTTCCATTTGATTGGAAAATCTTTTCCCAACCCTTTACCTTGAGATAATGTCTATCTTTGAAGCTTAGATGTGTTTCTTGTATGCAGCAGAAGGATGGATTCCGTCTTCGTATCCATTCTGTTAGCCTGTGTCTTTTTATAGGTGAGTTAAGACCATTAATGTTGAGGGTGAGTAAGGACCATTGATTGTTGATGCTTGTTTGATTTAAGTTTGTTTTTGGCAGTGGTATTGTGAATATATTAGTTCTGCTTTACCCTTGGTTTCTGGTGTAGTTGGATGATCTGTTGCCTACATTTTTGTGGGCTTAGTTACATTCCTTGGGTTAGAGTTTTCCTTCCATTACTTTCTGTAGGGCTGGATTTATAGATACATATTGGGAAATTCTGGTTTTGTCATTAAATATGTTTTTTTTTCTCCATCTATAATAATTGAGAGTTTTGCTGGATAAAGGAGCCTAGGCTGGCGTCCATGTTCTCTTAATACTTTTAGAACATCTATCCAGGACCTTCTGGCCTTGAGGATTTTCAGGGAGAAGTCAGGTGTAATTTTGATAGGTCTTCCTTTATATGTACCTGTCCTTTTTCCTTCGCTGCTCTTAATATTCTTTCTTCATTCTGTATGCTAGGGGTTTTGATTATTATATATCAAGGGGTCTTTTTTCTTTGGTCCAGCCTATTTGGGGTTCAGTGTGCTTCTTGTACTTTCATGGGCATGTCATTCTTCAGATTTGGAAAGTTTCCTTGATGATTTTGTTGAATATGTTTTCGGCACCTTTGAGCTGGTCTTCCTCACCTTCCTCTATGCCTACTATTCTTAGGTTTGGCCTTTTCATGGTGTCCCACATTTCCTGGATGTTTTGTGTTAAGGATTTGTTGGATTCCTGATTTTCTTCGGTCGATGAATCTATTTCTTCTAGTTTATCTTCTGTGTCTGAGATTTTCTCTTCCATCTCTTGAATTCTGTTGGTTATGCTTGTGTTTGTAGTTCTCGATTTTTTTGCCCAGTTTTTCTATTTCCAGCATTCCTTCAGTTTGTGTTGCCTTTATTTTCTCTATTTCAGTTTTCAAGTCTTGAACCGTTTGATTTACCTGCTTAATTGTTTTTTCTTGGCTTTCTGTACTTTCCTTAATTAATTTGTTCATTTCTTCCACTTTTTTGTTTGTTTTTTCCTCCATTTCGTTAAGGGATTTTCTCACATCTTCTTTGAGGGCCTCTATCATTTTTATGATGGTAATTTTTAGTCCTTTCCTTCTGCTTCCTCTGCTTTGTTGTTGTGTTCCATTCTAGTTGGTGTAAATTTCTTAGATTCTGGTGGTGTTATGCTTGTCTTTCTCTTGTTAAGTGTTTTATTGTATTGCTTTCTTCCCATAGCTTCTTCCAGTATGTGTTGGAGAGGTCTCCCCTTCTCTGTATGGTACTTCCCCGGTGGGCTTATGTGGGTCAGAGATTCAATATCTGTAGCTCTGTGTGGTCCAAGCCCTCTAGAAAGTCTCTCCACAGACAAGGACACAAGGATCGGGTCAGGGCTGAGGATCCAGTAGAAGATGCCAGGAGGCAATGGCTCTAGCCAATGGATGGTAGAAGAAGACAAACGCTGAGCTGAAACTTGGGAAGGTTTTGCAGGATAGTTGGATCTCACTGGAAACTGGATCTCTCCAGCTGAGGCCTCTTTCTTTAGTAGAGGCCCAGATTTGGGGGTTAAGGATCTTGCTGCAGGAACTCAAAGATAGGTGGATTTCTAGGAGAGGTCCAGGACTCCAGCAGAGGACTGGAGGTGGGGTCAGAAACCAAGCAGGTGGAAATTACAGTTGGTCCTGTGTGGATAGGCAGGTCTCATTTGTTCAGACTTTCTCTTAGAAGTCTCCAAAATAGGGTGGACAGTTAGCTCCACCCTCTCTCCCAGTGTTCTACCAGAGCAGCAGGACTGTGGGTAGGGTAGGGCACAGGTTAGTGAGGGCAGGCTCGCGGTGGGGATGGGTGGGGGTGTATCAGAGCTCCAAGGGTGCTCTCGATGTGGACAGGACACAGGAGCAGCAGGATCAGGGGCCAATCCAGGGAGTTCGGGGTAGGGGGGAGGGGGAGAGGTTGTAGGGGAGAGGCAGCCCCTATTGGGCCCATACTCACCTCTGGCCAATAGCTGGTGGAAGATGACAAAGGCTGAGCTGAATCTTGGGAAGGTTTTGCAGGATAGTCGGATCTCACTGGAAATTGGAACTCTCCAGCTGAGGCCTGTTTCTTTAGCAGAGGTCTGGTTTTGGGGGGGTCAAGGATCTTGGCGGCAGGAACTCAGAGTGGACCCGCCGAGATTTTTTTTTTATTGCTATGTATAAACACATATTCCACAAGTCTTGTTGTTGTGTTTTGAGAAAGAGTTCCTTTGTGGCTTTGTATTCTGTCCTGGAACTAGTCTTATATATCAGTCTGGTCTCCAACTAACAGAGATCTGCTTGACTCTGCCTCCTAAGTAGTACTCTCCTGTCAGGGAATCCAACCACGTTCTCACCATTGACAGGCAGGGATGAGATATTCCCAACTATACTATTCAAGAGAGATCTTATATAGAAGACACTTAATTGGAGTGACTCACACTTTCAGAGGTCAAGTCCATTGTCATCATACGAGAAAACATGATTGGAAGAAGAATGTGATGCTGGTTTCATCTTGATACACAGGCCACAGGACGTCATCTTACACACTTGCTCAAATCCAGAGCATTGGAACTCTGAAAACCCATCATCAGTGACACTCCTCTTCCCAAAATGCCAACCTAACTGCAGCAATGCCTTACCTTTTATAATACAACTCCCTATGACATCATCGGCACAATCACATTCAAAATATCATATTTCCTGAAGTAGGGCCTTTTTCATGATGGTAACTTAAGCAGCTGATTACCTACCCTGTTTCCCCTAGCAATACACTCAGAAAAACTATTCATTTTACTCTATTCTGAAGGCATAAAACATGATCCTCATGAAATTTTTGTTTTCCTGTAAAGTCAATGGATAGTTGACTCCATGACATAAATGTACAATTTTAAAATTCTAAGGACATAATTTTTCATCTTCTGGTATTTTTAGATCATTTGTGATTTTGGAGTGGGTTATATTTTAAATCAAATTGAGGTGTTACAGATTAATGAGTTCTACTTATTAAATATTTCTGTAAAAATAATTGGTATCCACAAATAAAGAGTTTAAGATGCTTGGTCCACAAACAAGTACGGAAGGAATACATTCACTTATTTAAGAAGGGATAATCAAGAGATCAGCAAGGACATTGCCCTGGAAGCAACAACCTGGATCAAGGACACCTATGTGAAAAAGAGTGAGCATGTCTCAGAAACCTAATTCCAAAATGCTGGAAGTGCAGCTGTTCTAGATTTGCCTTTCCAAATAGAAATAACTCCATAGACTTAAGAGATAAATAAAGAATATATCTGTAATGATAGCATGCATTCTTTTCTGGATAATGGTCAATGGGGACAGAGCCTAAAACAGATTTGTTGGGAGATTTTAAGACAAGGTTTTCCTGTGCAATAGCCTTAGTTGTAGTGAGACTATCTCTGTTTATGGCACTGTTCTCAAACTCACAGAAATCTGCCTGCCTGAGTCTCATGAGTACTGGGGTTAAAGGCAAGCACCACCACAACCTGGATCCTAAAACAGACTTTAGCATTACAAAGTTACTGCCATTTTAAAGTTCTTTCAGGGTCAGATTAAAACTGACATTTGAAGAATTTAAGTAGTAATAAGAAACAGCAAGTAAGGCCAGGAATGCAATTAAAGTTTTCACAGAAAAATTAGTATAATAATTATTTAATAGTACATGAGTAATAATAAACAGAGGTTCACAATTCACTGACAGTGCTTGGAGTATTGGTCCAGAACATGAGGAATAGAGGAAAGGCTGAAAAAAGAAAAGATAAAACTTGGGGAAGGGACATCTTGCTTATCCTTTGTTATATTCTTAGTAAGCTTCTTATGAGGAATAGATTCCTGTTCCCTCCTTTTGGGGGTAGATGGAAGAACTGGGAGGCTTTTAGGAATTCAGTAGGAGTTATCTTTCAATGTGATCAGCTCATGAGCAGCCTACTCAAGCATTACATCAAGAGGAGAAAACAGTTCATCTGGGGAACTTCAGTGATTAAGCCCACAGTGCCCTTGGGACCGATAACCCCAGCTCCATGTGGTGGGAGTAGTAGTGTGCACAGGACATGAAGCAACCTCACCACAAATGCCCTGGATTCAGACAATTGCATTCTCTCCAAAGCATCTTCATTATGTTAAAGGAGGGGATCTATTTCATTCTCAATACCTGAGGGTCTAAGTCTAGGTCGCCAGGCTGATAATGGCTGTACTATGTTCATTTGTGGGTTTGAGAAAGAGCTATGTTCCTTCTTTGTGGGTCAGGACCTAAACACATGTCTTGCTTGCTCAGTCAACCCCTCAACAAAACAGTGTTTACCTTTTCAAACAGTTCTCCTCTGGGCTCATCTTGCCCTTCTGACTGAACTATGATTTTCTCTAGAAGAAAACTAGACCATCTGGCAGTCCACTCCAATAATTCCCCCATAAGCAGCCTGAGAGTGACCTCTTCTATGATATGAGGTTGGGTCTAGGGACTGTTTGTAAATCAGGAGTTTCTCCTTTGACATGATTTGCAGCCAAACTCCTACAGAGACATATGCAGATACAAAAAGAGATAATTGTTACATGGCTTAACATTGTGTTTAGGTCAACTGCATTTGCTTTTTACCTGGTTGTCATAGGCACTTAAAATCAAGAAAGAGAAGCAGGATCCAGATGACAAACAAGATAGTAGCTTTTTCCCCTCCTAGAAAGCTGGATGATGGCTCTAAGAATGTAGGAGTTTTATCCCTGGAACTCAGAGCAAGTGCTTTGAAAATGCATAGTAATGAAAACAGTAGACTTCCTAGAAGGTTTACTATTTGGAGAGAAATGAAACTAGGAAGTTTGTATTTGTGAGCAATATTGTTAGTCAACACATGTTCAGTAGCAGGTTAAAATCAAAAGAAAGCAAAAACTAAATGCATTATTTGAGGTTTTCTGCATGAACAAGGATGGTAGGATGAATCTCTCCATGTATGTAATACATGGATTTATTATAATGTCTCATAGGCTGTGGTTCAGGTAGTGCAAAAATGGCTGCCTAACAATGGGCATCTGAAGACTATAGCAGTTGTATAGTTCATCAGGGTGCATGTCTCAGCTGGTCATCATTATACTCTTAAAGTCCAAAGGAGAAAGCTCTAAAGCTGGTAAAATAATAAACTTGGTAGCGGTAGCTAGGGCAAGCAGCAACAGAAGGAGAGCCTCCTCCTTCAATACCCTTTATACATGCAGAATACCACCAGATGGTACCACTCATATTAAGGTGAATCTGATTCTTCCTTATGTGTTTTGTTCTATTATTGTATTTAATTTTTGATTACTGACAGCCTCCTTAGTTCTGATATTAAACATGTGCACTGCCATCAAGTAGTTAAAGATGGATCTCATCATCTAATTCCATATAAAGCTTCCCTGAGTGGCTTTGACAGTTCTGTAACACATTCTGCCTTTCTGAAATCCTATATGGGAACCCATTCCAACTTGTCATGGATACAGAGAGCTCAAATAACAACTATTGTCCCTAAGATATTATCTTTCCTACCATAGGTTGTCTGGGCCTTCTTGGTGAATATCTCCTATCTAAAAGCAATATATTTGGGCACATACAGGCTTATACACCCTTCAGGCAGGGAATATGTGAAAGTATGCCATTCTTTAAGGCAGATAATATGTGCAGTTATGGAGTGTCTTTAGTATTAGCGGAAGCAATTCCTATTTGCTCTTTATACATATTAAAAGAACACCTCTGCCATTGCCCTACCATTGGTTGACTAATGTTTGACAAATGAATTAAATGGAGCATTCAGTATTTGTAGTGAGATAATTGCCTTGTCCGGCCTGCAGCACAGACCACGCCCATTGGGGGTGGAGACAGGGCCGGATGTGACCTGGGGGAACTAATTTTGAGGAGCATACTGGGAGAGCTCTCTTCCCTGCAGCACAGGAACAGATTCCTGGGAACAGGAACCTGCTGGAGTTCATCTGTCTATGTTGTAAGTTATTTCTCCCTGAATAAACATCTATTCAGCCTATTTTCTTCTCCTGATCCTTACCAAACATCAATATCTGGTGTCAGAAGTGGAATTCGGATTTTTACCGGACCTGGTTTTCACCAAGGCGGCAGATACTGCTCACTTCCCACACCATCCCCAAATGGGCAGGGTTCCTTGCCTAACCAGGTGGTTATACCACAGCTTGTGGGACATTTGACTCTGCCCTACAACTTTAGCTCCACAGCGGCCCTGAGAAAGCTTGCACTGCTTCTCATCTTTTACCATTTCCCCACTTTGCATTTGCAGCTGTGGCCCACATGGCACCTGCCCAGCTGGTGTGTTTCCTGCAGCCCAAAGGCGCCAGTAAGAGGCAACAACTGTTAGCCCTGGGGTCCCCGAAATTTTCACAAGGCTCCTTTCACTCATTCATTTAACAAAATTTTGCTTGCCTTAGTTTGTTAAGGGATATTCTACAGGGAACAAGATCGGAAGGATTATCTGCTTCTGGATCCTATTTGGTGGGTCTCCTCCAGGCATTACCACCACAAGTTGAGATCAACAACTAAAACCATCAAAGTTCGAGGACAGCAGAATTACACCTAAGGTAAATGCAATATTCTTCACAATTTAAGAAGATATAATATATAAGATCATTTGTTCCATACCTAGGGTGGATAATCTTATGATGCAAGACTTAGAAATACTTTTACTTCATATATACAAGGAATTTTAAGAGAAGAATATCATGGTTTAAAAAATATATACTTTTTTGGTAGTAGAATGGGTATCAATGTTATGATATTATAAATGGCTTGATAGTAGAGCAAAAATTAAGGGAATTTTACAAACCATAAGAGTCTTAGTAACAGGGGTTCAAAATGTGGAAAATGACAATAGAGAGCTTAAAAACAAAATGCATAATATTGAAAATAACAATGAAGAGCTCAAAATTAGAAGGGAAAATACAGAATGCTTAGAGAAAAATTCGGAATATTAGAGAGGCAAATAAAGAGCTTACAGGTAGAATACAAAACATGGAACATAAAAATGACCAACTAGAAAACAGAATTTGTTATATGTTAAATGCTTCAATAACCAAAGCAGAAACAGTGCAATGCATTAACATGCTGGCCGAAACAGCTCGTTTCTTATTGAATGAAGCTGCTAATAAGGTTAAAAAACAGGAACACCAGATGGAAAGTATAGCAGAAGCTAGCAGA
The DNA here is from genome assembly GCF_943737965.1 of Phodopus roborovskii. Taxonomy (NCBI): domain Eukaryota; kingdom Metazoa; phylum Chordata; class Mammalia; order Rodentia; family Cricetidae; genus Phodopus; species Phodopus roborovskii. Next base: position 28,685 of record NW_026125733.1, read on the forward strand.
AAGAACATTGTTTCTGGAAGGCAGTTTACATGCCATTCAGATAATATATTAGAATGGGAATATGTAGAATATGGAATCATTTGTAGATGGAGCAAGCAAGAGACTTATAGATTCAATGAAGTCTCTAGAAAGTTATGTGGCTCATGATCAGACACTCAAAGAAACAATGCTAAATTGATTTTAGACCTTTGAAGACTGCTGAACCCTGCCAAATCAGAGTAAGACAGACTTCTTACCTTCCTGCTTTTGTTGTGGTCTGCCAGGTATTCTAGGCATTAGCCAAAAGTGGCTGTACCAACCTTGCTGTGAGACCTTGGGTGACTGCCTAGGTAACATGCTGTTTCAGTCCTTGCTGCACATTTGGAAGTTGACCATCTACACTTCCTGCCTACCCTAGTATTGTTATTTTCCTTCTCAGGTCTTTCATGAGGTTGAATATTAAATTGTCACAACTATTCTGTCTTCCTAGTTAGATATATTACTTATTAGACTTAAGCTTTCCAGCTTTGGACAGCACTATTGTAAACCCTGTTTTGTCTTTATGCTAGTACTAGATAGTTAGGTCATAAGTTTATATTTACTCAATTTTCCTTTTCTTAGAGCACACTTGTTATTCACTGTTTTGTATATAGTTTTTGAATCATGCCTAAATCTTTTCTTAGACTTAAAGGGGAACTGTAGTGAGATATTCACTTTTTTTCACACCTGCGCCATAGACCAGGGCAATTGGGCTGGAGACAGAGCAGGAGTTACCTGGGGGAACTAAGTCTGAAGAGGGGGCTCTGAGATCTATATTGCTTGCAGCATATAGAATCTCAAGGGAAAGCATCACAGTAAGATTTAAATAAATAATCAAGATGTTAATTTCAGCCACAAAACCTCTGAGTAAGAGTGATTGATAAGAGAAAAAAATAAAAATACAAAAGGAGAGAGTTGTTTATGATAAGGATGTCTGATAAAATGAGGGAGAGAATAAACGTAATATAAAAGGATATAGTGGTTCAAAGAAATTTTGTAAAAAGTTCAGTGAAAGATGTAAACTGTTGGTTGTGGACTCTCATATCTATAAACATAAATTTAAGATTAGTAATATGCATTAAAATTTTTGACCATACCATTCTAATTGTTTAAAAGTTCCATTTATTTCTCTCAAGAAAATTTTATGTACTTGTTAAAAAGTTCTGGAGATTGCCTCCAATATGGCAAGACCAGCCATTTGTGCAAACTGTCCTTGTGTGGATTGTTTGACTTTATGCTGTATGAACTAGATATGCAGAACCCACAGGAAAGTGATTGCTGTTACAACATACACATTGCTACAAGATTCCTGCTTCATGGAAGAGTCTTCTAGACAGTCTAACCAAAAGTTAAGATGCTCATTTTTTTATGATACAAAAAGCAATGCGTCCTTGTTTTAGCTACATTTGGTAAGCGTAAGCTATTTGGGTAAATTGAGTCACATAGATGTTTCATGTTTCCCTAAAAGGACTTTCAAATTAATATCAGTATTTTTAAAGCTAAAACGGGCAATACAAAGTTCTCGTTTTATAAAAGCTGTTTAACCTATTATGAAATGATATGAAACACAAGATACTGGCCATCCTTATAAATTAACTATTGGCTATAATCAAACTAAGTATTAATGATTAATAACAGGGATAAACATCACTCTGTCTCCCATACATGTTCTAAAAGTTTAAGCTTGAAACAAGTAACTCATACAAAGTTGTCTATTTAGATATACCTAGACGGACTTCTAATACTAAAGAGATCTGTATAGATAAGGTATTTAAATGTTAACTAAAAAGCTGTAATAATATCAGACAAAGAATCACTGGTAATAAAAATTAACCTAGGTCTGTAAATAAGATTATGAGGCAGCATGGATTGTTAGGACACTGACCAGGGTGCAAGATGCTCAAATACAATGACTGCTGCCAGGTAGGACCAAGCTTAGGCATTGTAGAGTCTATAGGGTATTGAAAAATTGCTTGCACCAACTTTGCCTAGACAAAATAAGGTCAGAAATTTCCATATCCCTCTTCCATAGAGGAAAGACATAAAAAAAAAAAAAAAAAAAAAAAAAACCCTCACATTATGTCCTTGGTGAAGAACTTCTGCCCTCAATGCCATAGACAATTGGTTATGACTAGGAGTATATTCACTGGTCCCTGTTTTTTTTTTTTTTTTTTACTATATTGAACAGTTAATTAAATATATCCTTCTCAGATCTGATAGTATTGATGGCTGGGCTAACCATAACTTTGTCAGCTTGGCAGTATTAGGCAGCCTTAATATGGCTCCTCAATAAGGATCTAAAAATATAAAGACATATATGTCGTTTTTGAACATTTATTTATTAATTATGCATACAGTGTTCAGCCTGCATATATCAAAGGCATAAGTACATTCATTCTGTTTTACAGATACCCAATATATACTTTTTCTACAATATGGATTTCACCAAAGATTGGTAATGGTAATATATCTGAATCTTTTATGTCCTTTTATATAACACAGTTCATATTGGCTTCAGAGGATCAAATGTCATAAAGCTTGGATCCACTTCTTACAGGTTAACAGGATTGCAGATAAGTACAGCCTTCCTGAGGATGGAATTTTCTCCCCGGTCTTCCTGTTCTTCACTAAAGGTAAGGAACTAAGATTTCCAATTAAATATATACATTTTAACTTCTGTTCCCACTTTGACCATGTCTCAGCCAATTTGTGCTTCTGGCAGATGAGCATCAGTTGCTGACTAGAGCCTGCTCCTCAATATTGCTCTCCCTGGACTTAAGGTGAACCACTCCAGCCGATGTGAATCTTTAACAGGGTGTAAAAACTAATGCCTTTGATAAATGTTTGATTTTTCTGAATTCCCTTTCCTTTTGATGGTATTGCCAACATTTTAGCATACTTGCAGCTCAGAAAACACTGTAAAAGTAAGCAGGAAGTAATATAGGCATATCCCTGACACATCAGTGTTTTGATTTTCAAACACCTGTCACCTGGAGTTCTGTCGACTATAAAGCCTCCTTGAGCAGCTTATTACTATTATGCCTATGGGTTTCCTCAACCTCCAAGGAAACAACTACTGACTGCAAAAGCAAAAGGTTTTTATTGTTAAAAATCAAGCCAGCTGGGACCTCACTCTGTCAGAAAAGTAAGGTAGTGGTTTAAATTTGTGAAGGGTTTTTAGCAGGGTAAACAGAAAGGGAAGTTTGAGACCACTAGTCTCATTTCACAAGATTTCCAAGATCAGGCAGTTCATAGAGTACAAAGTTCATTTGCAAGGTCATCATGGATCTAAGTTAATAGTATCTGTCACTTGTTTATGTAAGATTGATAAGCACACCTGAAATGTTGTGGGTCTTCCTGTGTTTTTACTTCTTCTGAGAACAGGGTGTGGGCTCTGTACTCTGTAGTCAGGGATTTATCTACTGGTAGAAATTCTTTTTCTGTTTATTTTTTCCTTCTTGCAATAAGCCCTAATTTTACACCTTTTAGTTATGAATTTTTTCATCATATTCCCTCTTTGCTATGGACATTAGAGGCCCAATTTTTGTGCCTCCAATAGATAAAAGACTTCTGGTGTTTTTTTGGTGTACAGGTTAATCACCTAGCCCCCTTTGTATAGGAGTTTTCTTTTGATATAGCGTCTCAAGCAGGGAAATGGTGAAATGCATTCTTTCATGTACTACTTCCTGCTTACTTTTGCAGTGTGTTTTCTTGGGCGCGAGAAGGGTAAAATTGTATTCAAAACAAAAAAAAAAAAAAAAAAAAAAAAAAACGGGTTGGGGATTCAGGAAATGGAAGATTTATCAGAGGCATTAGTTTATAGACCCTGTTGAAGATTCACATTGGCTGTGCTGGTTCACACTAAGTCCAGAGCAGCATTTAGGAACAGGATGTAATCAGTAACTGATGCTCATCTTCCACAAGCAGAGATCTGCTGAGACATGTTTAAACTTGGGAACATAAGTTAAAACATATATATTAAATTGGATCTCTTTAATGATCAAGAAGGATAGCAAGGCCAATCTATACATGGATCTCTCGTGACAGAAGAAAAATGTAGAAGCTTCTAACCCAAATCTGTAGTTTTTGCTAGGACTCAAAGGCATAAGTACATTCCTGCTGTTTTACAGATAACAAATATCTACGTTTTTGATACAGATTGGTGATGATAATATATCTAAAACTTTTATGTCCTTTTATACAACACAGCTTATATAGGATTCAGAGGATCAAATGTCATACAGCTTGGATCCACTTCTTACCGGTAAAAAGGACTGCAGACAAGTATAACTTTCCTGAGGATGGAATTTTCTCCTTGGTCTTGTTGTCCTTCTTGATCACTAAAGGTAAGGAATTAAGAGTTCCAATTAAATGTATATGTTTTAACTTATATTTCCAATTTAACCATGTCTCAGCAGATTTGTGCTTCTGGCAGATGAGCATCAGTTACTGACTCCAGCCTGCTCATAAATACTGCTCTGGACTTTCTGTGAACCAGCACAGCCAATGTGATTCTTCAACAGGGTCTATAAACTAATGCCTCTGATAAATGTGCATTTTGCTGAATCCCTCCTCCTTTTTCTCTCCTTTCCTTTCTTTTCTTTTCTTTTCTTTTTTTTTTTTTTTTTTTTTTTTGGTTTTGAATATCATCTGCAAATAGAGTTTAGTTCTTCCTTTCCAATATGGATCCCCTTGATCTCCTTTTGTTGTGGAAGTGTGTAGGGGAGAGTCCACCTGAATTGGTCCCAGAATCTCCTCTAGCCGAGGCCTGGCTATAGGGGACAAAGCCTGGGCTGATACTCAGGAAGTTTCTGCATGGATAGCTGGGAATTTTCACTCTCCGGCTGTTGAATAAGTTAATTATTCTAGTCTGCATTGTGTAATTGTATCTGCAACATCTGCATATTTTGTGGAAGAGGCAGATGATGATCTCACACACTGTAGGAAGAGAGTGGGGTTGTCTATTTTAGACAGGGGTAAGTGACATTGAGATTTGCGTCTCTACAGGTATCTACAACGTCTGAGTCTTGAGTAGAAGCCAGGGCCTAGAAACCCTTTGGTGTGTCTTTAAGCACACTCTAACCCTTGAGGAAGTGCTCTTGCTGTTCAAGCTTAACCAGCCAATCAACAAGAGCTGGCCAACCTGACAGTCACAGGCATTGCAGAACACTTCCTGTAAATACACTGTAACCTTTTACTCTTGCTTCAGGCTTCGTTAAGCAGAACAAGTGCCAGTGCATTGATTTCTGTTCTGGGAGTGCTACTGTAGCAAATTGTGAGTGGACCATGGATGAACACAGAAGCCACAATATGGTGAGTGAGGAGATGCTATTTTCAGATAGGGAGGATGGGATGGGGAGGCCTGGGAGTTGGTGTGGCAGGCCCTCCAGGTTGCTAAGTGGGAAACTTTGGCCACATTCAGTGTTCTGTGAGGTACCATATGGTCCTAGCAACTCCCCAGACCTGGGTGCTGGAGTATGAATACTTCACTCAGTAGAAAGCATTTCATTTCCATCAGAGAGCTTTCTGTAGACAGGCTTGTATAGTCAGCACCAGAGTTCTTTTTGTGCACAGTAAGACAAAGAGACAAACCTAGAGAGGCCTAATTTCTCCAGTGTCTTCTACAACTTCTGCAGTACACATTTAATATTTAGGTATAAGATTCATGTTAAATTAATTGTGTGTATCTTGTAAAATACATTTTCTTTATTTCTTTACATACTTATATTTATTTATTTTTTATTTTTGACATAGCTTTTTTCTTTTATTTTTACATATTTATTTATTTTTTCTTATTTTACATATTGATCGAAGGTCCCTCTCCCTCCCTGCCATGCCTCCCAATTCGGCTCCTGTTTTATTTCTGTCCCCACTCCACAGGGAGGGTGATGTCTTCCAGGAGGAGTCAAAGTTGCACTGTAGAGCAGGCTAGTCCCAAACTCATAGTGACGTACATACTTCTGAATCCTCAGAGTGATATTATAGGCTTGAGACACTGAACAAATCCATACATCCATACATGGCATTCTTGTGTTGGATTGCACTCCAATACTAAACTTTGATGTGGAAGAGTAGAATTGTTCATATAAAAGACGTACCAATTCATAGGGATATTGAGACCCACAAAATAGGATTTAGCTGAGGGAGTGCTGCCTATAAAATTACACAAAGATGAGTAGTGTGCTAATAATGCATGTTAGATATTAGGATGATAAAATATACATGTGATCTCTAAGATTGTCCCTGACATTTGGCTCCAAACCATGACAAAGGAGAAACTCCTGATTCACAGAGAGCCCCCAGGCCCATCTCCTTCTAACAAAACAAGACTGTTAAAATCTGATCAGCAGACATTGCTTGGACACATTGAACATTAGTGCCTGGTGTTCCAGAAAGGGCCAGTTTTCTACAGAAAATCATACTCATCCCAGATGGGCAAGATTAACTCAAGTGACCACTGTTTGAAAGGGAAAACCCTTTTGTTTTGAGGGTTGGACTGAGCAAGCAAGACTCTCAATCATGGAGATGGATCAATGCTCCTTCTCAAAACTTGAAAATTTATTGGCAGAAACAGTAACAACCTGGAATCTTTGCCTTAGGACTGGTCATCATGCCCTGAGATATGCAGAATAAAATAGAGCTCCTCCTTTAAAACAAGGAAGATGCTTATGAGGGAATGCAATTGTCTGCGGCCAGAGCTTTTGTGTAGGTGTTATTTCAAATACTGAGAACACAACTCTTAGTTCTGCTGACTTTCTAGAATTCTCCCATTTCCTTCCATTTCCCCCTGGAAATCAGAAAGAGGAGGCAATTCTTCATAAGATGATTACATAGAATAAGACATAAGTTAAGCAAGACCTCCCTGCCATAGGTTTTATCTTTTCTTTGTTCTGCCTTTCCTATCTTCCCCATCTTCTGGCACATCTGTGTTCGAAACTGTCATTAAAGTGTGACATGAGAGCATGTCACTAGTGTACTCTGAAATAATTATGGTACTATCTTTTCTGTTGAAGTCTTTCATTGGCTTACTGGACCGACTTGCAGTTCCCTGACCCTTTTTAAATTTTTCAAAGTCTTAGCTGTCAGGTGACCCTGGAAGAACTTAAAAATGGCAGCATTAATGGAATGCAAATTATGTTTAAGAGCCAGACAATGATGATAAATGTGTTTAACCCCAGCTATCAGATTGCACATACAGGCATATTTCTGTGAGTTTGAGACTAATGTGCTCTATAGAGCTAGCCCACTACAACTAAGGCTATAGCACAGGGAAACCAAGAAACACTGTCTCAAAAAAATATCTGTTGTAGGCTTTCTCCTATGTGTACATTAGTGAGAGATAGTTAAATGTTATCATTACAGAGACTATTTTTTTTTCTTTTCTTTATTTACCTCTTTTGTCTATGGAGTTATTTGTTCACTGGAAAGGCAAAATCTAGAACAGCTTTACTCCCAGCATTTTAGAATTAATTTTCTGAGACATGCTTTCTCAATTACAACGGTTGCTTTGATCTCAGCTTGTTGCTTTCCAGGGCAATGTACTTTCTGTCCTCTTAAATACACCTCATTAAATTAAGTGACTGTATGTCCTCAGAAGGGAGAAGGATGATTTTTTTTTGTTTGTTTGTTTTGTTTTGTTTTTTGGACCAAGCATCTTAAGCACCTAATTTGAGGATACCACTTTCTTTTAAGGAAATATTTAATAAACAGAATCTGTAACACTGCACATTCATTTAAAATATAATCCACATCTACATTATAAATGATCTCAGTGAGAACAAGATAAGAAAGTATGACCCCAGTGTTTTAAAATTGTCCATATGAGTCATGATGTTGACTGTCCATTACACTTGCAACAAAAAGATTTCCATACTTTCATGTGGAGCATGTATGTTGCCTTCAGACCAGAGTAGAAAGAAGAGTTTATTGCGTGCACTGTAAGGAGAACCAGGGTAGGATATCATCTGCTGTGTCCATCATAAAAAAGGCTGTGATTGCTGCATTGTGATGGTTTGAATGTGATTGCACCTATAATCTCATAGGGAATGGCAGTAGTAGAAGGAGGAGATTTGTTGCAGTGACTTTGGCATTTTGAGAAGAAGAGTATCATTGGTGATGGGTTTTGGGGTTTCCTATGCTTTGGATATGGAAAGTATATAAGATGTCTTACTGAGGCCTGCATATCAAGATGTAGCCAGCCCAATATTTTTCTTCAAATCATGCTCCCTGCTATGATGAAAATAGATGGAATTTCTGAAACTGTGAGTCGATCCAATTACAAGTTTTCTTTTTAAAATTTGTGGGGGATCTCTTCCTTGCAAGTAGAGTGATGAGTATTCCACCCCTGATTGTCACTGGGAGACTAGGGTTGGAATCCCTGATAGGGGGAGCTTTACCCAGGAGGCAGAGACAGGTTGACCTCTGTGAGTTAGGGACCAGGCTGTTCTACAAGAGCTAGTTCCAGGACCACCTTAATGTCACGGAGAAACCCTATCTAAAGAACATCAACAAAAAGATTTGTGGTGGTCTTAGAACTTATACACAGCAATAAAAATCCTAACTAATGTAGGTTCAGTGATTTTCTTCTTTAGATACTCAGGGTGTATTGATTCATGTCATGTGAATGAAGACAGACTACATTTGTTTGATGAAATTTGGAAGTTATATTGAGCTGGGTATAGCCAATGGTGTGATGTCATTGAGATTTGCATTGATCACAGCTACTCCAGATTTTGCTACCTAGTGCTGGGAAGAAACTGCTGCAATTTCTTTAGGGAAAGGCTTTGAGTGCTCATTAAGAAGGAAATAAATGTTACTTATTTACTCTTTTCCAATTCCCCTGGCTGGTATTGGGAATGCAAATGACTACAAGGATATGGTAGAATTGAGTTCATTTAAGATCTTTGAAGCTGGTGTAGGCACAGTGCAGAAAGAGGTGGGAGAAGCAAGGAACATGAGCAATTTCTTGCTTTCCCTTGGTGGAAATATCAGTGTGGAGCCTATAATCAATTGTAGATGGTTTACAAAATGTCTGACTGGCCATTTCTTGGTGTCCATACACAAGGACAATCAATAATCTTGATAAAGTACTGATGTGATAATGAAACCAAATTGCTGACTTTTGTGTAGAAGGTGCAATGAAATCAGCCCCACAGCATGGTCAGTGTGTAAGCTTCAGAGCAGGAGGAGCAGACCTGCCTAATTGTCATTGCTGCAGGGACAGGAAGGGAACATGTGCCCTGTGCTGACCTGGGCACTGGCCCTTTTGCTTGAGCCTCGCTGTGTGTAGGTTCCCTTGGGGGAGTGAAATCTTTGTGTCCACACTGGGCTGTGGTGGGGCACAAGTTTTATTCAAGCACTTGAGAGGCAGAGGCAAGAAGCTCTATGTGAGTTTGAGGCCAGTATGATTTTCAAAGAGAGTTCTAGTGTAGGTCCCAAACATAAAGAGACAGCCTGCCTTAAAAACCAAAAGAAAAACTAAAGGAAATAAAACAAAACAAACAAACCAAAACGAAACTAATATTGGTGTTCAATATGAAAGACAAAGTTTCTTTTAGTATGAGTTGGGAGCATCCAAGGGAAAAACTGAATGTTTGCTTCTGGAATTTATGAATATTGCAATCCACAATCAGACTTTTCTTACATTTGCCACACACAGTTTAGAAAACAGTGGAAAATGGTCATGAGAATCATCTTTCAGCAATACAAGATCACAGCTCTTTTAACTTTCCACACTCACTAGCTACCATAGCATGTCTCAGGAACGTTGAGCTCCTGGAGAAAAAAAGGAATTTCTTATCTGCTCTTTTCTCAAGTGTGCATGGTGTTTAGTGGGTGGACAGGGCAATTTCCACATGCTGTGGCATTATACATGTGGTCGGAAGTAGAAATTAAATCATTGTTCTGTATTAAATTTTGTGTGGGCATGATGGGGCTGGTTTTGCCTTAAACCACAAGGAGCCTTGAGAGTTTGCAGAAACATAGAAAAAGATTACCACCATTTTTAGAGAGAACTCTAAACCATGAGGCATTTCTGTTGGGAACAATGCCAGTACCTGGAGTGTCAGAAGAAGAGAGCGAGCATTCTTCTGAGTTAATTTTGTGGGAATTGTGAATTCTTTTTATGTAAGATCTAAATAACTAGCACGAAGGGTAGCTGGTTAACATTGGTCAAGATCTCGGTTTTCCTGCCTGAATTTCCTCTGGTGTTTTGATAAAAATTTGATTATATTTTCCAGCTTTTGTTCTTGTCTCTGTCTCTGCCTCTTGGCTTTATCCTTTCCCAAACATTGTACACCTTCTTGATCACCATATATTTGTTTTAAATATAAAGGTCACAATATGTCAAAGTATAACCTGAACGTTTCCTGGATTTCCTCGTGTCCATTGTTATGTCCTCCTTTTCATTTCTGATTTTGTGAATTTGCATGTTCTCTCTCTGCTTTTTCATTAGTTTGGATAGAGGTTTGTCTATCTTGTTGATGTTCTTGAATACCCAACTCTTTGTTATATTGATTTTTTTGTAATGTTTCCCTGGTTTCTGTTTTATTGATTTCAGCCCTCAAATTGTTTATTTTCTGGCATCTACTCCTCCAGGGTGAGTTTGTTTCTCTCTGTTCTGAGGCTTTCAGTTGCACTGTTAATTCTCTATTGTGACTATCCTCTGTTTATGTTCATATGGGCACATAGTGCAATGAACTTCTCTGGTACCACTGCTTTCAAGGTGTCCCATTAGTTTTGGTATGTTGTGACCTCATTCTTGTTGAATTTTAGGATGTCCTTAATTTCTTTTTTTTCTTCTTTGACACAGGTATGGTGCAATTGAACATTGTTGAGTTTGCATGAGTTTGTAGTGTTTCTTCATTTTGTGTTGTTGTTGTATTCCAATTTTAAAGCATGCTGGTCATTTAAGATACAGGGGACTATTCCAATTCTCTTGTAACTGTTGAGGTTTGTTATACCACCTACTATTTGGTTGATTTTAGAGAAGGTTTCATGTGGAGCAGAGAAGAAGTTTGTTCTTTTGTGTTTGGATGGAAAGTTCTATAGATGTCTGTTAAACCCAATTGAAACCAAACTTCTGTTAATTCTTTTCTTACTTTGTTAAGTTTATGACTGGTGGTCTTGCCTATTGATGACATTGGCATGTTGAAGTCTGTCACTATAAGTGTGTGAGGCTTTAGGTGACATATGAATTTTAGTAGCATATCTTTTATGAATGTAGTTGCCTTTATATTTGGAGCACAGTTAGTCAGAATTGATACTTTGTGTTGATGGATTTCTATTGTGATGAATATGGAATAACTGTTTTCATCTCTTTTGATTAATTTTGGTTTGAAGTCTAACTTGTTAGATATTAGGATAAACACACCTGCTTGTGTTTTGGACCCATTTGATTGGAAGATCTTTTCTTATCCCTTTACCCTGAGTTTATGTCTATCTTTGAAGCTTAGATGCATTTCTTGTATGCAGCAGTGAGATGGATTCTGTCCTCGTATCCACTCTGTTAACCTGTGTCTTTTTACAAGCAAGTTAAGACCATTAATGTTGAGGGAGTGTAAGGAGCATGGAATGTTAATGCTTGTTTGTTTTAGATTTGAATTTGGAAGTGGTATTGTGAATTTATTAGTCTTGCTTTACTCTTGATTTGTGGTGAAGTGGATTATCTGTTGCCTACATATTTGTGAGTATAGTTAACTTCCTTGGCTTGGAGTTTTCCTTCCAAATCTTTTTTATGGCTGGATTTGTAGATACATATTGTGAAAATCTGTCTTTGTCGTTAAATATCTTGTTTTCTCCATCTATAGTGATTAAGAGTTTGCTGGGTATAGTAGCCTGGGCGGGCATCTGTGGACTCTTTCTACTCGTAGGACATCTATCCAGGACCTTCTGGCTTTGAGGCTTTCCATGGAGTAGTCAGGTGTAATTTTGATAGGTCTGCCTTTATATGTTACCTGGAATTCTTCCTTTGCTGCTCGTAATGTAATTTCTTTATTTGTATGTTAGATATTTTGGTTATTATATGTCAAATGGGTCTTTGTTCTTTGGTCCAGTCTATTTGGTGTTTGGTATGCTCATTGTACTTTCATGGGCATGTCCTTCTTCAGAGTGGGAATGTTTTCCTCGATGATTTTGTTGAATATGTTTTCAGCACCTTTGAGCTATGCTTCCTTACTTTCCTATATGCCTACTGTTCTTATGATTGGCATTTTCACTTCCCACACTTCCTTTTTTTTTGTTAAGAATTTGTAGGATTTATGATTTTCTTTGGCTGATGAATCTATTTCCTTTACTTTGTCTTCTGCACCTGAGATTATCCCTTCCATCTCTTAAATTCTGTTGGTTATGCTTTCATTTGCAGTTCCTGATCATTTGCCCAGTTTTTCTATTTCCAGCATTCCTTCATATTACATTTTATTTATTGGTTCCATTTCAGTTTTCAAGTCTTGAACTGTTTCCTCCACCTGCTTAATAGTTTATTCTAGGTTTCTGTACTTGCTTCAGGACATTTGTTCATTTCTTCTATTTGTTGTATGTTTTTTCTTCCACTTCTTTAAGGGTTTTTCTGATATCCTCTTTGAGGGCCTCTATCATTTTTATGGCTATAATTTTTAATTCATTCTCTTGTACTTTATCTGCTTTGTTGTGTCCGTTCAATTTGGTTTAGCTTCCATAGATTCCGGTGCTGTTATTCTTGTCATTCTGTTGTTAGATGTTTTATTGTATTGCCATCTTCCCATAGCTTCTTCCCCGGTGTGTTTTGGTGGGTGAGAAGTTTGATGTTTATAGCTCTGGGTTGTCCAAGCTCTCTAGGAGGTCTCTCCAACAGGCAGAGGCCCAGCAGTTGGGCTAAAAGTTCAGACTCCAGCAGAAGACTGGCGATGCAAATCAAAGATTTTGAAGGCTGGGACTCAGGATGTCCCTTAAGCTGATAGGCAGATCTAGCCTGGCACTCTCCAGCTGTGGCCTCTTTGGCATAGGCCCTACAATGTGGGTCAAGGATCTACCCAGCAGAAACTCAGAGTGCTCACATGGACACAGGTTATTCTCAGGGAGGGGCCCATAAATCCAGTAGAGGGCTCTAGCCTAGGCCTGGCAATGAATGCCATATATTGGGCTGATACTCTGGATGTTTCTGCACCAATAGGCAGACGTAGCTGGGACCTGTCACTCTCCACCTGAGGCCCCTTTAGCTGATGCCCTGCGATGGGAACCACTTCACTCATTACATTAACTACATAGAAAGCCTCATTGAGATGATTGATTTCTCTAAATCCAATCCTACACATTTGCTTTGTATTACATAAACCAATTCATATTGGAAGAAACTGTTAAGACTTTAAACACCCAAGTACCTGGGTTACAGGAATGAGTGCTCAAAATATTAAATATTCACAGGTAAAAATATGTTTGGTTAAAGATTTGATTTAATTTTAATTATGTAATGCCAGTGCATGGATTTGTGTCTGCTCACACTTGTTCCCAGGAATGTTAGCCTTTTGACTTATTCTTGTAGCAGGAACTACAGAATGTTCTCAAAATCCTGACATAGGTCCTGCAATGAATGTTCCATATTTTTTCTCATCCATATCTTTAACCTTGTCTCTATCCTTCATCTATCATCTTTATATGAATTGATAGGGAAGACCTCTTGAAAGAGGAAATTGAAGATTTTAGCCATCATACTTTTCTTTAATTTCAATAATCAAAATGGATTTTTGTGGAGCATGGTACTTACTATGTTCACTACAACCAAGATAAGTGACAAACTGGTCAGCCCTTCTGATGTAATCTGCAACCCGAGAGAAAGAGAGAGGCAGAGAGAGAGAAATAGAGAGAGACAGAGACACAGAGTGAGAAAGAAAGCATGAGAGAGGGAGAGGGAGAGGAAACAGAGATAATGGGAGCAAGAGAGACAGCAACCAAAGTTTCTCCACCTTCTGGTTTTATATTCTGTACCACCCAGTCACAAAAAGCGGAACATGTTAATGTACTGCTTCATATATGGATTTTAGACCTAGAGCAAATGATCACCAGCCTATAATTCATACCACCAGAGGAACTAGGATACAAGGTGTATTCTAAGAGATTCATCTAAAGTCCCTCACAGAAGGGGGAAGGGACAAGGCCCCCAGATCACATGGGACGTGGGGGAGCAGTGCCTGGAGAGGGAACTAGGAGAAAGAGTAGGGAAGGAGAGGAAAGCTATTATAACTAGGAAGATTGAGTCAGAGTAGGAATAGAAGACAAGGGGGGGGGGAGAGAAAGAAAGAAAGCATGAGAGAGAAAGAGAGAGGGAGAGGAAAGAGAGATAATGGGAGCAAGAGCGTCATCAACCCAAGCTTCTCTGCCTTCTGGTTTCATAATGTACCAAAGGCACCACATATAAGACTGGGAAGAAACCTCCCATTTGACTGTTGGCTATGGTTGAAGCTCTGATGGGCAATGGAAGCCTGATTTACAGGACTAAATGAGTAGAAAAGACATAGAACTTGAGGGCAGGTTTGGATCAGGGCTACCAAACATTCTAAACTCTTTGTATAGATACAGAAGCCATTAGGGTTTCCATGCAACAACCCAGCCTCCCTGGGTATGCAGGTGTTGGTTTAAGTATGGCTTCTTCCTCCTTGCCAGCGATGATATGGAGAGGAAGGACTCAGGAGTTGGTGGGATCACTTTTTGTGGGACATGTGGTTTACAAGGTTTCCCTTAGTCACCATCCTGTAGCCCATAGGCACCTGTACCTTGAGAGATGGACAAAGCAGGTTGTGTAAAGCTTCAGCCGTAATATTGAGCTGCAGTTGGAGAGAGGATGGTTTGACTCCTGGCAGTGTTTCGTAGCACCATTACAAGCCCCGCTCTCATGGTGTCAAGGGGGGCCCTGTCCTGGATTAACTTCGCTTCAGACTTTCCCCCTTAAAAGGACTGCTATTGTGTTTCCAGAGTAGTGGAAAGGGACAAGGTCTCCTGAGAAAATTGGGATCATTGTCTGTGGTGAGGGAGAGTTAGCAGAAAGAGAATGGGAGAAGCAGATGGGAGAGGAGGAAAAGAGGATCAAGAAGACTGAATTTTGGAAAGAATAGAGGACAGCAACAAAAGAGATACCATACTAGATAGAGATATTATAGGTTGTAAGAGAAATCTGGCATTAGGAAAATGTCCAGAGATCTACAAGGATGACCCCAAATAAGAATATAAGCAATAGTGGAGAGGTTACCTTAAATGCCCTTCTGTATAATGAGATTGATATCTACCTTATAGGCTATTCTAGAGCCTTCATCCATTAGTTGACAGAAACTGAAGCAGAAACCCACAGCTAAGCACTAAGGAAAACTTCTGGAATCCAGTTGCAGAGAGGGAGGAGTGATAAGTACAGGGGCCAAGACCAGGTTGGAGATGCCCATAGAATCACCTAAGAAAAACAAGGGGGAGCTCATGTATACCAGTCTGATAGTTGGGAAACCATAATATGACTGACCTAAAACCCCTACATGTGCATCTCATTTAGAAGGCCTGGTAAGTCTAAGGGACCTCTGGCAGTGGAATCAGGATGTGGAATCAGGATGTATCACTGGTGTATGAAAGACTTCAGGAGCCCATTCCCCATGGACAGATATATCCATCCACTCTGTATCGCTTAGAAAAGAAAATGGGAGGTACTCTTGAACAAATTGGTACAGGAGACCACTTTTTAGACATAACTCCAGGAGCAAGTCACTGAGATCAACAATTAATGAATGGGACCTCTTCAAACTTAGAAGCTTATGTAAGGCAAAGGACACAGTGGACAAGACCAAACCGCAGCCCACAGACTGTTTTGTGCATGGCAATAGACACAGGTCTAATTTTAGTCTTCTACACTCCCATCATCCAGTTGTACCAGCAGCATTTTGATGGGAGATGTCATTCTGAAAATATGTTTCTCATACTGGTTAATGAAGAAAGCACTGTTGGACAATAGGACAAATAGATAGGCGGGACTAGGAGATAAGGAGGAAAGAGGGAGGAGGAAGGAGGAGTCAAGATTGAGAGACTGGGGAAACAAGATGCCTGCCCTCGTTTCCCCGGCAAGAAGAGACACCGTGAAAATACATAGATCAACAGAAATGGGCTGATACTTATGACAGAGTTAGCCGACAAGAAACTAGTACCTGGCCAACAGCATTATATCGAATACAGAGTCTCTGTATATTAATTGGTGCTGGTGCGGTGGAGGGACAAGACCAGCCCTGGGCTAAAAACCTTACCCACCATTTGTTGAAGAATCTTTCCTCATTCCATTGTACACTTTTAGCTGTTTTGTAAAAAGTCAGGTGTTCCCTATGTGTGTGGGTTAATATCAGGATTTTCTATTCGATTTCCTTGAGCTACTTGTCTATTTTTGTGCTAATACCAGGCTGTTTTCAGGACTATAACTCTGTAGTAGATCTTAAAGTCAGGGATAAAGATGCATCCTGAAATTCCTTTATTATACAGGTTGTTGTGGCTCTTCTGATTCTTTTGTTTTTCGATATAAAGTAGATTATTACCCTTTCAAGGTCAGTGAAGAATTGTGCTGGGATTTTAATGGATATTTCATTGAACATGTAGATTGCTATTGGTTAGATTGCCATTTTTACTGTTTTTTCTACCTATCCATGAGATTGGGTGATCTTTACATTTTCTGGTATTTTCTTTAAAGACACAAATTGTTATTATATAGGTCTTTCACTTGTTTGGTAATTGTTACCCCAAGATACTTTATGATGTTTGTTGCTGTTCTGCAGGGTGATGTTTCTCTAATTTCTTTATCAGACCCTTTGTTGACTGAATATGGAATGGCTACAGATTTTTTTTTTTTTTATTATTTAATCTTGTATCCTCATACGTTGCTGAAGATATTTTTCAGATGTAGGAGAAACCTGGTAGAGTCTTTTGGTTGCTTATGTAAACTATCATATCATCTGAAAATAAAGTTTGAGTTCTTCCTTACCAATTTGTATCCCCCTTGATCTCCATTTCTTGTCTTATTTCTTTAGCTAGCCTTTCAAGTGAAATAATGAAGAGATATGAAGAGATAAGGCAGCCTAGTCTTTTTCCTGATTTTAGATGAATCGACTTAATCTTCTCTACATTCAGCTTTATATCTGCTCTGGGTTTACTATATATTGTTTTTATTATGTTTACATAAATTCCTGTTATCCCTGATCTCCCCAAGACCTTTAACATAAAGGATGTTGAATATTGTCAAAGGGTTTTTCTGCATCTAAGATCATGTGACTTTTCATTTTCAGTTTGTTTATGTAGTGGTATATTTGATATATTTTCATATGTGAAACCATCTCTACAATCCAAGGATGAAGCATACTTCATCATTGTCAGTGATTTCTCTGATATAATCTTTTTTTTATTTATAATTTTTTTATTTAATTTTATATTACAAAGACCAATTAAATGAAAACAAACATTTATACACAATATTTGGGAATTTGGGCGTCGTTCTTTCCAAACTACTTCCTGCTGGTAAGGGGTGCTGTCTTGGGGGATTCGAAGAAGATTCAGATATCCTAGCTGTAGTCTGTAGGGCTGTTTTGTCCAGCTGTTTTGAATGTAGGATCAGCATGTACTCTGTTTCAGGCGGTCTGGCGTGATCAAACCACATTAGTCTGGAAGGAATCCACATCTTTTTGTTTTCTGTGGAAACAAAAATAGAAATCCTTTTCCCCAGTAACTTGTTCTTCAAGTTAAATTTTGGAGTCAAAGCATTTTTTTTAATTTATTAGTTTACATGTCGATCTCAGTTCCCTGCTCCTCCCTCCCTCCCTCCCTCCCTCCCCTCCAGCCCTCCCTCCGTTCTTCCCTCCCTTTTACCCTTTCTACCCTCTCACATGCACTCTAACCACCCTCCCCTCCCATCCCCCACCACAATTCCATATGTATGGGAATGCCATCCAGTTGGGGTCATGTAGATGTGACAGGTCCTGTGAAGTAGGGACTAGGGCTTCTCTCCTGTCTCTAGAATAAGGCAGTTATCCCTCCATGGGGGATATGTTTGCAAAGTCCTTTTGTGCACCAGGGATACATCCTGGCTCCACTGTCTGACATCTCTTAGACTGCTCAGACCTTCTGGCTGAGACCCATATTCAGGGGGGCCCGAGTCAGTCCCCTGCTGGCTTCCCAGCTATCAGTCTAGTGGCCCTTAGCACCTCCTTGTTCAGTTAAGCTGTCTCTATATGCTTCTACCACATGGTCTTGTCCTCTCCATCTTCTTCTGGGTTTTAGTTCGACTCAGTGTTTATGTATGGCTGTTTGCTCCTATTTTCAACAGGCATTAGTTGAGGGCTCCATGGAGAAGTTAGTTGTTGATCCACTCTCCGGGAAGGGCATTTATGATAGCCTTTCCACGGAAGCTGAGATTGTTAGTTGGGAGCAGTATTGTAGTTCTCTCGACCTTTCTTTGTGTTCAACTTTATCTTCAAACCAATATTGGCTCCCTCTTTTATGTTCTCTCCCTCTGTCTCTGTCTCTCTCTCTCTCCTATCTTCCATTCCTAACCAGTCTCAATCCTCCTGGTCGCACATGCCTTCCTCTCCTCCCCCTCATTTTCTCCTACTTCTCTCTCCATTCGCTGTCCTCCCCCACTTCACCTGAGCTCTGGGGGACTTGTACATCACCAGTTCTGTGAGGGACTTTATATGAATCTTTTAGAATACACCTTTTATCCTATTTCCTCTGGTGATGTGAATTATAGGCTGATGATCATTTGATCTAGTTCTAAAATCCATATATGAGTGAGTACATACTGTGTTCCTCTTTTTGTGACTGGGTTACCTCATTCAGGATGGTTTCTTCAAGTGCCATACACTTGCCTGCTAATTTCAAGATACCATTATTTTTTTCTGCAGAGTAGTATTCCATTGTGTAGATGTGCCACATCTTCTTTAACCATTCTTCAATTGAGGGGCATCTAGGTTGCTTCCAGGTTCTTGCTATTACAAATAGTGCTGCTATGAACATAGTTGAACAGATATCTTTGTTGCATGGATGTGAATCCTTTGGGTATATGCCTAAGAGGGGGATTGCCAAGTCCTGTGGTAAACTAATTCCCATTTTCCTTAGGAACCGCCATACTGATCTCCAAAATGGCTGTATGAGTTTGCACTCCCACCAGCAGTGGAGGAGTGCACTTTCTCCACATCCTCTCCAACATAAGTCACCACTGGTGTTTCTAATGTTAGACATTCTGGCAGGAGTAAGATGGTATCTCAAAGTTGTTTTGATTTGCATTTCCCTGATAGCTAAGGATGTGGAGCATTTTCTTAAGTGTCTTTCAGCCTTTTTGATTTCCTCCATTGAGAATTCTTTCTTCAGTTCTGTACCCCATTTTTTAATAGGGTTATTTGGTGTTTTGTTGACTAGTTTCCCGAGTTCTTTGTGTATTACGAGATCAGCCCTTTGTCGGATATAGGATTAGTGAAAATCTTTTCCCAGTCAGTGGGCTGCCGTTTGGTCTTGTCAACTATGTCCTTTGCCTTACAGAAGCTTCTAAGTTTGAAGAGGTCCCATTTATTAATTTTTTCTTTCAGTGTCTTTGCCCCTGGAGTTATGTTCAAGACGCGGTTTCCTATACCAATTTGTTCGTG
Source organism: Phodopus roborovskii (assembly GCF_943737965.1). Taxonomy (NCBI): domain Eukaryota; kingdom Metazoa; phylum Chordata; class Mammalia; order Rodentia; family Cricetidae; genus Phodopus; species Phodopus roborovskii. The sequence continues at coordinate 48,325 of NW_026125733.1, forward strand.
GGTACCTCCTACTTTCTTTTCTAAGAGGTTCAATGTGGCTGGATTGATATTGAGGTCTTTGATCCATTTGGACTTGAGTTTGGTGCGTGGCGACAGACATGGGACTATCTGCTGTCTTCTACACACCCTCATCCAATTGTGCCAGCACCATTTGTTGAAGATGCTGTCTTTGCCCCATTGTATAATTTTAGATGTTTTGTCGAAAATCAGGTGTTCATAGGTACGTGGACTAATATCAGAATTTTCAATTTGATTCCATTGGTCTACCTGTCTATTTTTATGCCAATACCAGGCAGTTTTCAGAACTATAGCTCTGTAGTAGAGCTTAAAGTCAGGAATGGTGATGCCTCCTGATGTTCTTTTATTGTAAAGTGTTGTTTTGGCTATCCTGGGTCTTTTGTTTTTCATATAAAGTTGATTATTATCCTTTCAAGGTCGGTGAAGAATTGTGGTGGGATTTTAATGGGGATTGCATTGAATATGTAGATTGCTTTTGGTAAGATTGCCATTTTTACTATGTTTATTCTATCTAACCAAAAGCATGGGAGATCTTTCCATTTTCTGGTATCTTCTTTAATTTCTTTCTTTAGAGTCACAAAGTTCTTATTATATAGGTCTTTTACTTGTTTGGTAAGCATTACACCAAGATAGTTTATGTTGCTTGTGGCTATTGTAAAGGGTGATGTTTCTCTGATTTCTTTCTCTGTCTCTTTGTCGTCTGAAAAAAATAGGGCTACTGATTTTTTTGAGTTTATCTTGTATCCTGCTAGTTTGCTGAAGGTTTTTATCAGCTGTAGGAGTTCCCTGGTAGAGTTTATTGGGTCGCGTATGTAAACTGTCATATCATCTGCAAATAGAGACAGTTTGACTTCTTCCTTTCCAATTTGCATGCCCTTGATCTCCTTTTGTTGTCTTATAGCATTAACTAGAATTTGTAGTACGATATTGAAGAGATATGGAGAGAGAAGAGAGCCTTGTCTTGTTCCTGATTTTAGAGGAATTGGCTTAAGTTTCTCTCCATTCAGTTTTATGTTGGAAGTTGGTTTGCTGTATATTGCTCTTATTATGTTTACCTATGTTCCTGTTATCCCTGACCTCTCCAATACCTTTATCATGAAAGGGTGTTGAATTTTGTTGAAGGCTCTTTCCACATCTAGGGAGATAATCATATGGTTTTTCTTTTTCAGTTTGTATATATGGTGGATCACGTTGATTGATTTTCGTATGTTAAACCATCCCTGCATTCCAGGGTTGAAGCCTACTTGATCATGGTGGATGATTTCTGTGATGTATTTTTGAATTCCGTTTGCCAGTATTTTAATGAGTATTTTTGCATCGATGTTCATCAGGGATATTGGTCTGTAGTTTTCTTTCTTAGTTGTGCCTTTGTGAGGTTTGGGTACCAAAGTTATTGTGGCCTCATAAAAAGAGTTTGGCAATAATCCTTCTGTTTCTATCTTGTGGAACAGTTTGAGGAGTTGTGGTATTAGTTCTTCCTTGAATGTCTGGTAGAATTCTGCACAGAATCTATCTGGCCCTGGACTTTTTTTTTTTTTTTTTTGGAAGGCTTTTGATGACTGCTTCTATTTCATTGTGGGTTATAGGTCTATTTAAGTTGTTTGTCTGTTCTTGATTTAATTTTGGTAAGTGATAGTTATACAGAAACTTGTCCATTTCCTTTGAATTTTCACTTTTTGTGGAATACAGATTTTCAAAGTATGATCTGAAAATTGTCTGGATTTCCTCTGTATCTGTTGTTATGTTCCCCATTTCGTTTCTGATTTTGTTAATTTGCATGTTCTGTATCTGCTTTTTCGTTAATTTGGATAAATGTTTGTCTATCTTGTTGATTTTCTCAAAAAAACAACTCTTTGTTGCATTGTTTTTTTTGTATTGTTTTCCTGGTTTCTATTTCGTTGATTTCAGCCCTCAAGTTGATTATTTCCTGGCATCTACTCCTGTGGGGTGAATTCACTTCTCTCTGTTCTAAGGTTTTCAGTTGGGCTGTTAATTCTTTTATGTGACTATCCTCTGTTTTCTTCATATGGGCACTTAGTGCAATGAACTTCCCTCGTAGCACTGCTTTCAAGGTGTCCCATAAGTTCTGGTATGTTGTATCCTCATTCTCGTTGAATATTAGAAAGTCTTTAATTTCTTTCTTTATTTCTTCTTTGACTCAGGAGTGGTGCAATTGCACATTGTTACGTTTCCATGAGTTTGCAGGTTTTCTGCTATTTGTGTTGTTGTTGAATTCCAATTTTAAAGCATGGTGGTCCGATAAGATACAGGGGACTATTCCTATTCTCTTGTATCTGTTGAGGTTTGTTATGTCTCCTAGTATGTGGTCGATTTTAGAGTAGGGTCCATGTGGAGCAGAGAAGAGGGTATATTCTTTTGTCTTTGGATGGAATGTTCTATAGATGTCTGTTAACCCCAGTTGAGACATAATTTCTGTTAATTCTTTTGTTTCTTTGTTGAGTTTCTGATTTGTGGTCCTGTCTAGTGTTGAGAGTGGTATATTGGTATCTCCCACTATAAATGTGTGAGGTTTTATATGAGCTTTGAGTTTTAGTAGTGTTTCTTTTACGAATGTGGGTGACTTTGTATTAGGGGCATAGATGTTCAGAATTGAGACTTTTTGTTGATGGATTTCTCCTGAGATGAATATGAAATGACCGTCTTCATCTCTTTTGACTAATTTTCGTTTGAAGTCTAACTTGTTAGATATTAGGATAGCTACGCCTGCTTGCTTCTTATTTCCATTTGATTGGAAAATCTTTCCCAACCCTTTTCCCTGAGGTAATGTCTATCTTTGGAGCTAAGATGTGTTTCTTGAATGCAGCAGAAGGATGGATTCTGTCTTTGTATCCATTCTCTTAGCTTGTGCCTTTTTATAGGTGAGTTAAGACCATTAATGTTGAGGGTGAGTAAGGTCCATTGATTGTTGATGCTTGTTTGATTTAGGTTTGTTGTTGGCAGTGGTATTGTGAATATATTTGTTCTGCTTCACCCTAGGTTTCTGGTGTAGTTGGATTATCTGTTGCCTACATTTTTTGTGGGCATAGTTACCTTTCTTGGGTTGGAGTTTTCCTTCCAGTACTTTCTGTAGGGCTGGATTTGTAGATACATATTTGGAAAATCTGGTTTTGTCATTAAATATATTGTTCTCTCCATCTATATTGATTGAGAGTTTTGCTGGATATAGGAGCCTAGGCTGGCATCTGTGTTCTCTTAATACTTTTAGAACATCTATCCAGGACCTTCTGGCCTTGAAGGTTTCCTTGGAGAAGTCAGGTGTAATTTTGATAGGTCTGCCTTTATATGTTACCTGTCCTTTTTCCTTCGCTGCTCTTAATATTCTTTCTTTATTCTGTATGCTAGGTGTTTTGATTATTATATGTCGAGGGGTCTTTTTTCTTAGGTCCAGCCTATTTGGGGTTCGGTATGCTTCTTGTACTTTCATGGGCATGTCCTTCTTCAGATTTGAAAAGTTTTCCTCTATGATTTTGTTGAATATGTTTTCAGCACCTTTGAGCTGGTCTTCCTCACCTACCATCGGGGAAGTAGCATCGAGAGAGGGAAGAGACACCACCAACACCTACAGGAAGAAACTATGGGAAGAAGGCAATACAAGAGAACACCTAACAACAGAAAGACAAACATGACACCACCAGAATCTAGGGAGTCTATACCAACTAGAATGGAACACAACAACAAAGCAGAGGAAGCAGAAGGGTACGACATAAAAATCACCATCATAAAAATGATAGAGGCCCTCAAAGAAGATGTGAGAAAATCCCTTACAGAAATGGAGGAAAAAACAAACAAAAAAGTGGAAGAAATGAACAAATTCCTTAAGGAAAGTACAGAAAGCCAAGAAAAAACAATTAACCAGGTGAAGGAAACGGTTCAAGACTTGAAAACTGAAATTGGGAAAATAAAGGCAACAAAAATGGAAGGAAGGCTGGAAATTGAAATGCTGGGCAAAAAATTGGAGACCACGGACACAAGCATAACCAATAGAATTCAAGAGATGGAAGAGAGAATCTCAGGTGCAGAAGATAAACTAGAAGAAATAGATTCATCGACCAAAGAAAATCATAAATCTCTGATATAATCTTGGATTCGGTTTTCCTATATTTTCTTGAGTATTTTCGCATCAATGTGCATGAGGGATATTGGTCTGTAATTTTATCTCTTATTTGTGTCTTTGTGTGGATGGGTATTAAGGTGATTGTAGCCTCATAAAAAGAGTTTGGTAATGAACCTTCTATTGTGTGGAACAATTTCAGGAGTATTAATATAGCTCTTCCATGAATTTTTGGTAGAATTCTTCACTGAAGAAGACATCTGGCTCTGGGATTTTTTATGTTGGAGGGCTTTTCTTTATTACTCCTAATATGTTAGTTGTTATAGGTCAATTTAAGTTGCTTGTCTATTCTTGATTTAATTTTGGTAAGTAATAGTTATCCAGAAATTTGTTCATATACTTTGAATTTTCAAATCTTGTGGAATATAGGTTTTCAATATATGACCTTAAAATTGTTTGGATTTCCTTATTATGTACCACTTTTTGTATCTGATTTTGTTAATTTCCATGTTCTCTCTACGCTTTTTCATTATTTAGGATAAAGGTTTGACTACCTTGTTAATTTTCTTGAAAAACCAACTTTTTCTGGCATTGAATTTTTGGATTGTTTTCCTGTGTTCTACTTTATTGTTTTTTGGAGACCCCATTTCTTTTTGGCTCTGCCGCCTGTGCTACAACTATATCTTGTAGACCAGGCTGGTCTTCAACTCACAGAGATAAGCTTCCATCTGCCTCCTGAGCTCCAGCATTAAATGCATTTGCCACCACCACCCAGCTATTGGTATCTATTTAAATGTCTTCTTTAAACACATTCCTGCTTTTATCTCTATTTTGCTGCTCTCCTATGTTTCTTAGATTTTATTTATTTCATTCGTTTTCTCAAGTGATGTTGATTATTGATTTCTGTGTAGAGTAAAGTTTCTTCTAACTGTGGCTTGTCTTATGCTGTGTAATTGAGAATTGTTTTGAACTCCTAATCCTGGCTTCACCTGTACAGTGCTGGGAAGAAAATCCTACACTTCGTTCCAGTTGGGCCCTTGTCTGGTCAGGGAGAAGGAAAATAGACCAGAAAATGAGTGAACTCCCAAGATCTCTGATTATTGTGGGGTCTTATAAATGAAGAGGGATTTGTGCAATGACTGAATTCATGTCCCACTTGGATACTGGTGGAGTCACAATGCAGAAAGGGAGAGGCAGGATGGAAGCTGAGGTTTCCGCCTTCAACAGTAGTTGAGGTGAGCAATGTGGAATTAGATAATCATTCCTAGAAAATCCATCATTGTCTCACAGGTCAGTTTCTTGGAATCCACAGATGAGGGCTATCAAGACTTTGGATAGAGGAGAGACCTTTCATGTATACAAATTACTATAATTACAGTATTTAGTAAAACCAGTCTGGATGAACTCTTGTGGACTATGTAACAGGACTATTTTTTTTTTTTTTTTGTTCGTTTCAATATACCGTATGAGAGAAAAGGTTTGAGGAATACTTGGTGTGCTCTAACTGAAACCCCTAGTCTCTGGAGCACATGACCATGAAGCTATTTTCAGCTTTTCAAAATTTTTTTTCAGATCATAGCTACATCATATCCACATATACTTTTCTGCCAATAAGCCCTGCCATGATTACTTGTGTTCTCTAATTCACAGCCTGCTTTTCTTAAACAGGAGTTTCACATTAAACACAGTGAAAATTAGAAGGTGTCATACATTTGGCTGCAGTATTTTCCAGCTATGAGGTCAATGGTTACTGGCCAGTAACAATGAGTGTGTAACAAAATGTGCACACAAGGTACAGTGTGATTTTAATAATGAGCAGCTTGACTTCCAGGACAGTAGAAGAATGTATACTAAAACACAAACTTTCTGGATTAGGCCGCTATCTGCTGGGTGGGTATAGTGCAGAGCTACATGGACTATGCAATCTGAGTCATTGATTTCTGATTCTCGGGTAGTGGGATGCAAAATTTTAGGTCCAACTGGGTGGTCCCAGCCAATGCTGGACTCTGAGAAGCCTTCTTTCCATGATTTTCTTTTCCTTATGCTCTATCAAGTTGTAAGGAAGAACACAGGTTACACTATTCTGAGTGTACGGTTTTCAAAGCAGGTCTGCTCAGATGTCATTTCTGCAAAATTTGTATGGACCATGAGACAGACTGGGGTTCTTTTGGTCCATGTGGTGACCTGGGCAGTTACCCTTGTCCTCTGAGCCTTCCTCTCCATTTGTTTCTTGGTTTGGGGGAGACTCTGCAGCCCTGGCATGGGTGGGTATGTTGCTTATTATATAACTGTCCAGTGTGCATATGCATGCAATGCTGTTGGTGTGCATTGGGGGCTGACGCTGGATAACTGAAGGTCTGATTTCTTGAAGTTCTGAATATTCCATTCCACTTTCAGGTTTGCCTTATATTTTAGAAAGTAGTAAAAAATGGTGACGTGGATGTCTCTCAGCAATACAAGATTATAATGTTTTTAACTCTCTGCTACCAAGAGTTACAATACTGTGTTAACTGACGTTAAATTCCGGTGTACAAAATGATTCTCTATTCTGCAGAGATATCTCAGGTGTGTATGGTTTTGGGTAGGGAGTTAGGTCAGGATCTTCACCTTGGGCCATAAACCACTTGGCAGGAAGTTGATTTTAAATTATTCTCCCATGTTGTCTGTGGAGTGCGCATCAGTGCGGCTAGGTTTACCTGAAACAATAAAGGGGTGTAAAGGTCTACAGAGCCATAGCAGAAGGTCAGCTCCTTTTGCACGGAGAGCTCTAGAACAGGGACATCCTGTCTTTGGAATAAATATCCATAGCTACAGGGTCAAAAGTGTCTAAGGGTCACTTTTAGTTGATTTAATTGGAGTGTTGAAGTCTGTGTTTATTTAATCTCTGTACACATGGATTCATAGATATTTGAATAACATTGGTCAAGATCACACTTTTCTTGGCTAAGATTCTTTTGTACTTTATATTAATAGTTGATATTTTTTGACCTTTGCTCTTGGGTTATTCTCTCTATCTCTTTTATTCTTTTACACATATTATACATATTTTTATTGTTGTTGCTTTGTGGTAAGTATAAAAGTCATATTATGTTAATTTGTGTACTGTGTTTTCATAATTCCATTGAGCATTCTGAGTATTTCCAAAAAAAAAAAAAAAATGTTACTGTGCCTTTGCAATCTGCATTTTGTTATTAATTGTTGTTCATTGTCATTGGATTGTATTCATTTCATGTTACAAACTTACCATGTATAGGATCTTAAATTCTGATACTTCATGTTCTGAAACCATTATATAATTCTTTATTTATTTTGGTTTTATTGTTAATCTGTGGAAGAGATCATCAGATAAAACATGTTGTGTATTTTGGCAAGAGACTCTGCACATCTTTTGGGGTTGACCAGAGATCAGATACTTACACTCAACTTCACATCATTATCTACAATCCATAACCTGTATACTTATACAAACCATTTTTTCTCAAACTCATACATACAAAATATAGCAATAAAGTTGAGAAAATGGTAAAGATTAGACTATCAATATTATTGCCATAAATTCTACTCTTGTACACTACAGTTTAGATTTTACACACTGCTCTGGAAATTGTAAAGCTACTTCTAGATGTTCTTAATAATCAAAACATGGATTCAGATATGTGATTAATGATGAAAGATCAGAGAAGCAGAGCAGCCAAGCCCTAGCTCTTATTACTACTGAAGTACTCATAGCAAAGGGGCGGGCAATTCAGATACTAGGAGTCTTCCCTCAGAAAACAATGAGCTTTTTTCTTCTTCCTCCGTATATTTCTTTCTCCTCCCTTCCATATCTACCTCCCAATTTCAGGGATAAAGGAATGAGCCACCACTTGTCTCTCTTTCTCTTTTAGACTGGATCAATGTGGTGTAGCCTGGGGTGGCAATGAAATTACAGACATACACCTGATTATGTCTCCCAAGTGCTAGGATTAAAGGTGTACTCCACCATGGCCTGTCCTCTATGGCTAACCACTGCATAGCTCCACATTCTATTCTTAAAGCAAGTTTGTTTTTTTGTTTATATATGTTTATGGTTGAAGAAGAGAATTGTTTCAGTCTGAATTGTGTAATGGTCTTTGCAAGCTCTTCACATTGTGTGGAGAGAGAAAGAAAGTTTGAAATTCTCCTCTGCAGGAACACAGCTGGTCCGTCTACTGATGACATGGTAAAGTGACATTGAAATTAATGTCTGACTATGCAGTGTTGGCTTTTGCCTTTGGTTCCAGCACTGAGGAAGTAGATGCAAGTGGATCTCTCTGATTTAGAGGTCAGCCTGGTCTACAGAGTAAGTTCCAGGACAGTAGGGCCACAAAGGGAAACTCTGTCGCAAAAATAAAAATAAATAAATAAATAAATGTATCAATAAATATTAGACAGTTAATGAAAAAACTATTAGAAAACAACAACAACAAGATTCATATTAATAATTAATAAGAAATTCACCAGCACAGTTTACTAAGCAAGGAATAGGATGGCAAGAGCCACACAGGGAAATTCTGTCAAAAAAAAACCCCAAAAACCAAATAATTTCCTATTTGTGCAGATCTCTGAAATGTCTAGGTCTGGAGTAAAAGCCAGGGTCAAGGGAGGTGCTGGGCCTGGTGTGTCTTTATGAACGCGCTAACCCTTTAGGATGAGCTCTTGTCAATCCAGCCTCACTAGCCAATCAGGGTCACTGAGCCAATCCACAAGTCTCAGGTCTGGAAGGAGACTTCCTGGAGCCATGCTCTAGGCTTGCTTTTATATCAGAACAGGCACCAGAGGAATGATTGCTGCTGTGTGAGTGTTTCTGGGGAATGGAGGAGAACAGAAGCTGCAGCATGGTGAGTGAGTGGATTCAGAGGGTGGTATAGGGAGTCATGAATGTCTGTTTTGCAGGCCTTCTAGGAGGACGCTGGGCTTGAATGTGCTGTCAAATTCAGTGGTCTGTTAGGCCCATTGTGGTCCTAGGAGTTTCCCCAACCAGGGTGTGGCCCAGGAATAGTTTTCCTTGTGGGCTGTATCTGTGGAAAGGATTTTGATTATGCAGCAAGGTGAATAAATACTTTGAAGTCAGCTCTATTATGCTTTTGGTGCACAGGGATGGCAAGTTACCAAAGAAGGAGAGGTTCAGTTTGTCCAGTGCCTTCCAGAAGCTTTGCCCTTCACATCTAACATTTCGGGGTCAGATACATGCAGAGATATTACCATTTTTTTGCCATCAAAATAACTTAACTTCTGTTGTTAAGAAATAAATAGAAAGATCATATTTTGTATATCATTCTCACTTCCATCTCCCTCCATCCTCCAGTGACCTCCCCATCCCATCCCACATACATTTCTCTGGGAGGCTGAGTTCTTTAGGGGGATTCATCAAAACATGTCAAGACATTTGGGTTTGGCGCGGGCCCTCCTTGTCTCTAGGCTAAGGGAGTATTCACACTTGGAGTTAATTTTGTGTATGCTCTAAATGGCATTCTTTTTCTTAAATATATATATATATATATATATATATATATATATATATATATATATGGATTTTTGTGTTACAGCATGATCTGGAATTTTCTTTTTTTTAATGCTTGTTGTATTTTACTTTTCATCCTTTAATCCATTTGTTTATGCTTACTGATACATCATCGGCAGCGCCTGAATCTCTGTTTGTGGTGTGGCAGGACCTGAGATAATGGGCCCATTCCTGGCATAGCAGTAGTAGCCAAAATGTTGATACCAGCTGAAAAGATGGCTGCAGCATGGGCATTAGCAGCTTTGCTTCTGGACTCTATCATCTAGCATCCCTAGTACAATGTGACATGCATTGATCATTCAGAAAATGCTCTGCCCATGTCTACAACTTTCCTAAACTTCTCCCTGACAGATATTTGCACCCTAATCTTAATCGGTGATGGGTTGGCATTGTCTGTCGTTTAAACAATTCAAATAATTAAATAAGTCAGTAATAGCTAACTGTCACAATAAAGAGGTGATGTAGCGTTAACTGGCAGGGAAGTATGGCCAGATCCAGTCAATTGAAACAGTGAATCATGAAATGTGATGATATTGCACATTACCGCCACAAGAGGGTGCTTTACAGGTCTCTTCCTGGAATGGAAGATTTTGGTTTACATAACTATACAAACATTTACATTATCTTGGGTATTAACAAGAATTGACAATTTAAATACTTTATTTATGTAATTAGATGATCTGTGGCACCAAATTCCAGGTGTCATGGATGATATAATCATTGTTTTATATAATTTAATAGTCAAATAATGAGTACATGTAACATCATCCACTTCCCTAACATGGCTCCAACCAGACTCGTGAACGATCCTGTCGTGATTAATTTTAATATTTTAACTACATAATTAAGACTTAGATGTTCTATAATAATTGACTCCCACATCGTGGAACCAATATCCACTGATCATCGATTATCTAATGTCCTATTTTAATAATCAAATAACAACATAATCAGAGGATGAAATGGTCTGTAATTTCAACTCGACACAGTTGACTCTCACTTGACTCACACATGTTTCTTTGAAATAACCAGGTTCATCCCTTATTTAATCGCAGAGTTGAGTAGTAAGGGGTTTAAATGCTGATATGTCGTTGCGCATGCAGGGCTTTAGAAGACATCACATATTTAATGTTGGACGGCAGCCTCCAAAGAGATGGCTTCCAATCCAATAATCCCTAGGTCTACTCTAACAAATGGATTATGGCCATCCTGAAGGAAGTTAACAATGGAAAACTCACCTTTTGATGAAAAATTGTGAGTCTTATTATCTTTTGTTCCATAGCTTTACTTCTTAGGATAGAGAACATTCATAAAGAGAAACCTTTGGACTGTTTCTCCCCAGACTATGTTCTCTGAAAATTAGGGAATCTTGAATTTGGTACCCAGTAAAAACTGTAGGCAAAATTCCAGAGATTTGGCTATGACTTGGTTAGGCGTATCAAATGCTGTCATGAAAAGTTTTAGGAGATAGTTATCTTGGGAGACTGTAATGTCCCATGATAACACTTTCTCGAAGCTGCTGTCTTGTCCTTGGCCCATGATACCAGGATACAGAAAGCAAGCAGAATTGCCAGGCAACATTCATGATCCAACATTGTGTCACATTCTAGTGCCCCTCCCACATGCTAAAAGTAGCATACCCATCTATGAACTCACCTTACAACCTCACTGATTTTCGCAGAAAAACAAAGCAGGGCTCTTTCCTTTTAGTTATACATCGTATTTACCAGTCTCTCAAACTACAACATGCCTATAGTGAAATAAGCATGAAAACCAAAGCATCATTATGCCATTCAAGTACATTGATGAGTATTTTAAACCTGTTTTCAATGCTTCAATTTTCTAATTTCTGCAATGGAAACAACACAGTTAATCGCCTCTAACATAATCCTTTTCTCTTTATTGAAAATAAAATAAACTCCTCTGCATTCTCTTACCTTTAGAAGAGCTTGATCCCATGGTTTCTTGAAGTTGTTTCAATTTGCCTTTGGCTGATGACTAAGGATTTTGAGCAGTGTCTTATATTTCTTTCAGTCATTTTGAATTCCTCAATTGATAGTTCTCTATTAAGTCCTGTACCACGCTTTTTAATATGGTTACTTAGAATTATTTATTGTTGGTGGTGTGTCATGTTCACATCCTGACAGAGTTCATTAGATGAGATTCCCTGATCAAGAGATTATTCAGTTATTCCATTTTTCAAATCGGTCGTGACTTTGTCCTTCATGGGTCAGTTCTGTTGCAATCTCTCAGATAATGATGATGTGAACCAATACAGTTTTTTTTTTTGAATTGTGTATTCATTCGATTGTTAAAAATCTCCAATTACTCAGTAATCACTGGGTAACACATGTCCCTCATTCTCTGAGCACTTCTTCTGGTACAGATCTCCTGCTGTGTCAGTCCCACAGCAGCCAAATGACAGATGACACCATCATCCATTGAAACCATGAATCATAAACTGTGATGATATTGCATATTAACGCCACAAGAGGGAGCTTTACGGGTCTCTTCATGGAATGGACAATTTTTGGTTTACATAATTCCACACATATTTACATTATCTTGGGGATTAACACAGATTGTCAATATAAATACATTAATTATGTAATTAGGTGATCTGTGGCACCACATTCCAGGTGTCATGAACGATATAAACATTGTTTTATATAACTAAATAATCAAATAATGAGTTCATGTACCATCATCCACTTCCCTAAGGTGGCTCCAAACTAGGCTCATGAACGAAGATGTCGTGATAAATTTAAATATTTTAACTACATAATTGATATTAAGATGGTCAATAATAATTTCCTCCCACATCGCGTCACCACAATCCACTGATCATGGATTATCTAATGTCCTATTTTAATAATCAAATAGCAACATAATCACAGGATGAAATGGTCTGCCACTCTCCACACAATTGTCTCTCAGTTGACTCCCACATGATTGTGGGAAACTCCCAGGTTCATCCCTTTCTTAATCACAGAGCACAGTAGGAACATGTTTAAATGCTGAACTGTCATTGTGTATGAAGGGTTTTTACAAGATATCACATATTTAATGTTGGACGGCTGCCTCAAAAGAGATGGACTGAAATCTAATAATAGATAAGTCTACTCTAACAAACGGATTATCACCTTCCTGAAGGAAGTCAACAATGTCAAACTCACCTTTTTGATGAATAATCATGAGTCTTATTATCTTTTGTTCCATAGCTTTACTTCTGAGGAGAGAGAATATTCATAAACAGAAGACTCCAGTGATTGTCAAGGAAGTAGTAGTTAGATAATTAAATAATGCCACGTGATTAACTCCCGTGGAGTTTTGGCCCGACTACAGTCAAGAAGAACAACATCTTCATCGATTTTAATAATTAATATATAATGAAAAATGATTGAAAAATGACATGGTGGTGCATACTTAAATCCCACATGGAGTAGTCAGACTGATCTCTTCCTGGAATAATGATGTTTTTAAAAAATTAAATTGAAAATTAATTAGTGGGCCTTTCATATTAACACTGTTGAGATGGCACCAAAGTCCTAAACCTATCGCTGATGTAAAGCTCTATTTACATAGCTAAATGATGAAGTAATGAGATGATATTACATCATCAACTCCCAAAATCTGACTCCAAACGGGACTCATGGTCCATAACGTTACCTGTATTTGAAATAATTAAAGATTACTTAATTTCCTAGTTTAACAGTTAAAGAAGTAAGTGTAGTATCAGATGACGTGATGGTCTGGTACAACGTTCTCCCCAAAGGAGGCTCAAAACTCCAGTGATCACTGAATACATAATGACAGATTTTCACAATTAAATGAATAAACATTGAGCAAGTGGATGGTGTTTTATGCATGAAGACTAAATGATTGCTCAATACTGAAGAGACATTGAGTTCTTAATCATAGATTTGAACAAAAAATGAATGAATAAAGAGATAGTTTCTCATAATTCACCACTAGAGAGATAACAAAATGATATCAACATTGATTTAAATAAAGAAAGGAAGAAAGAAAGAAAGAATTCACAAGATACAATTTAACACCAACAAGGTGGATACAGACTCCACTCTCCCTGGAGTAGAAAAAGACAGATTTGAATAATGAAATAAGCAGATAGTTAGATGTTCTGTCACACTTGAGTCACACAAGGCGGCGCCAAACTTCAGGGATCACAGATTATATAATGAAAGAATTTAATAATTACATCTTTAAATAAGTAAGCCATTGACATTTTTTTGTATCATCAATTCCTGGGCAGACTTGCCAGGTATGGAACTGTATGCTGTCATCACGCATTTTTAACATGCCATCAGTTAATCGTCAGATAATCATACTGTCTTGCCTGATGAATTCTGTTGGCCTGACATCATCACAAGCGCATGAATGTCTGTTGTGGTGCGTCAGGACGTGAGATAGTGGGCCCAATCCTGGCATAGGGGTAGTAGCCACAATTTTGATAACAGCTGAAAAGATGGATGCAGCAGGGGCATCAACAGCATAGCTGAGAGAGAGATGTTCTTCCGTGTTCTGAGTCGTCATCCTTTTGCCAGGTCTCGGTGATGGTGCTGACCTCCTAGTGTCACTCCTTCTTCTCATGGTAGATCACAACCGATGTGAAGATGGGGAGGAAGAACAGGTAGTCAACAGCCAGACCACCATGCCGGCCTTGGTGAAGTCCTTGTACTTCTCAGAGGGCACCGTGCAACCTTCAGGACTCGATCAACCAGCATCCCTCGTACTCTGGAAGATGCATAGATCATTCAGAAAATGCTCTGCCCATGTCTACAACTTTCCTAACCTTGTCCCTGACAGATTTTTGCACCCTAACCGTAATCGGTGATGGCACTGTCTGTCGTTTGCATAATTTAAAGAATTAAATAAGTCACTAATAGCTAATTGTCACAATAAATAGGGGATGTAGCATTCTACTTGCAGGGAAGCATGGCCAGACTCCAATCATGAAGGATGTCACCATCATCAATTGTGTCAATGAATCATACAATGTGAAGATATTGCATATTATCTCCGCAAGAGGGAGCTTTACAGGTCTCTTCATGGAATGGAGGATTGTTGTTTACATAACTATACAAATATTTACATTATCTTGGGGATTAACACAGATGGTCAATTTAAATTCATTAATTATGTAATTAGATGATCTGTGGCACTAGATTCCAGGTGTCATGGACGATATAATCATTGTTTTATATAATTAAATTATCAAATAATGAGTTCATGTAACATCATCCACTTCCCTAAGGTGGCTCCAAACCAGGCTCATGAACGATGCTGTCGTGATAAATTTAAATATTGTAACTACATAATTGATATTAAGATGGTCTATAATAATTGCCTCCCACATCGCGTCACCACAATCCACTTATCATGGATTATCTAATGTCCTATTTAAATAATCAAATAACAACATAATCAGAGGATGAAATGATCTGCCATACTCCACACAATTGACTCGCTGTTGACTCCCACATAATTGTGGGAAACTCCCAGGTTCATCAGTTATTTAATCGCAGAGCAGAGTAGTAACATGTTTAAATGCTGAACTGTCATTAAGTATGGAGGGTTTTTAGAAGATATCATATATTTAATGTTGGGCGGGTGCCTCAAAAGAGATCGAGTGAAATCCAATAATCACAAAGTCTACTCTAACAAAGAGATTATCACCTTCCTGAATGAAGTCATCAATGCCAAACTCACCTTTTAATGAATAATTGTGAGTCTTATTTGTCTTTTGTTCCATAGTTTGACTTCTTAGGAGAGAGAGTATTCATAAACAGAAGACCTGTAGGCACACTTCCACAAGTGTGGCTATGACTTGGTTAGACGAATCAAATGCTATCATGAAATTTTTAGGAGATAGTTATCTTGGCAGACTGTAATGTCCCATGATAACACTTTCTCGAAGCTGCTCTCTCGTCCTTGGCTTATGATACCAGGATACAGAATGCAAGGAGGGTTGCCAGGCAACATTTATGAACCAACATTCTGTCACATTCTAGTACCCCTCCCACTGGCTTAAAGGAGTATACCCACCTATGAACTAACCCTACAGCCTCATGAGTTTCTCACAAAAACAAATCAGGGCTCTTTCTTTTGAGTTCTACATATTTACCCGTCTTTCAAGCTACAACATGCCTATAGTGACATAAATATGAAAACGAAAGCATCATTGTGCCATTCAAGTACAATGATGAGTATTTTAAACCTGTTTTCTATGCTTCAATTTGCTAATTTCTAGAATGGAAATAATACAGTTAATCGCCTCTACCATAATCCTTTTCTCTTTATTGAAAATAAAATAAACTCCTCTTCATGCTCTTACCATTAGAGGAGCTTGATCCCATGGTTTCTCAGAGTTGTGTAGATTTGCATTAGGCTGATGATTAAGGATTTTGAGCAGTGTCTTATGTTTCTTTCAGTCATTTGGATTTCTCAATAGACTGTTCTCTATTAATTCCTGTACCCCGCTTTCTAAGATGGTTATTTAGAGTTATTTATTGTTGGTGGGTGTGTCATGTTAACGGCCCGACAGAGGTTATTCGATGAGTTTCCCTGATCAGGAGATCATACAGTTATTCCAGTTTTAAAATCGGCGGTCACTGTTTCCTTCATGGGTCAGTTCTATTGCAACCTCTCAGAAACTGATGATGCGAAACAGTACAGTTTTTTAAAATCGTGTAATCATTCGATTGTAAAAAATGTACTACTGCGTAATCAGTAATCACTGTATGAGGCAGTGTCCCCCATTCTCTGGGCACTGCTTCTGGTACCGATCTCCTCCTGTGTCAGTCCCACTGCAGCCACATGACGGATGACACCATCATTACTTACGCAATCAAGTAAGTTAATAATTGAATAGTCCTCCATACTCAACATTCATAAGATGGAACCAAACCCCAATGATTGTCAAAGAAGGAGTACTTAGATGATTAAATACTGCCACTTGATTAACTCCCATGGAGGAATGGCCCTTCTCCAGTTGAGAAGAACATCTTCATCGATTCAAATAATTAATATGTAAAGAAAAATAATTGAATAATGTCTTAGTGGTGCATACTTCAGTCCCACATGGAGTAGTCAGACTGACCTCTTCCTGGAATAATGATTTATTTATAAAATTAAATTGATAATTAATTAGCTGGCGTTTTATATTAACACTGACGAGATGGCACCAAAGTCCTAAAAGTATTGCTGATGTAATGACCTACTTACAGAGCTAAATGATGAAGTAATGAGATGATGTTACATCGTCTACTCACAAAATCTGACGCCAAAAGGGACTTAGGGTCCATAACATTACCTGTATTTCAAATACGTTAATTAAATGATGAATTATTATTTAATTTCCCAGTTTAACAGGTAAATAAGTAAGTGTACTATTAGATGATGCTATCTATGTTCTGGCACGATGGACTCCCCTAAGGAGGCTAAAATCTTTACTGGTAAGTGAATACATAATGACAGATTTTCATAATTCAATGAATAAACATTAAACTCGTGGATGGTGTTTTATGTGCGAAATCCAAAGATTGATCAATACTGAAGAGTCCTTGAGTTCTTAATCATAGATTTGAACAATAAAATGAATGATTGACAAGATAATTTCTCATAATTCACCCCTAGAGAGATAACAAAATGAGATCAATATTTATTTTAATAAATAAATAATGAAACCACAAGAGACATTTTAACACCAACAAGGGGGCTCCAGACTCCACTCTTCCTGGAGTAGAAAAAGGCAGATTTAAATAATGAAAGCATCAGATTGTTAGATCGTCTGTCACACTTGAGTCACACGAGGTGGCACCACACTTCAGGGTTCACAGATTATATAATGAAACAATTTAATGATTACATCTTTACATATCTAAGTCGTTGAACTTTTTCGTATCATCAATACCTGGGCAGACTTGCCAGATATGAAAACGGATGCTGTCATCTCGGATTTTTAATATTCCATCAGTTAATCGTCATATAATCATACTTTCTTGCCTGGTGAATTCTGTTGGCCTGACATCCTCACCGGTGCCTGAATCTCTGTTGTGTTGCGGCAGTACCTGAGGTAATTGGCCCATTCCTGGCATACCAGTAGTAGCCAAAATGTTGATATCAGCTGAAAAGGTGGCTGCAGCAGGGGCATCAACAGCATAGCTGAGAGAGAGATGTTCTTCCGTGTTCTGAGTCGTCATCCTTTTGCCAGGTCTGGGTGATGGCCTCGACCTCCTAGTTCCACTACATCTTCGAGACGTAGACCACAACCGATGTGAAGATGTGGAGGAAGAGCAAGTAGTCAACACCGAGACCACCATGCAGACCTTGGTAAAGTTCTTTTACTTCTCGGAGGGCACCATGCAATCTTCTGGACTCTATTCTCCAGCATTCCTAGTGGTCTGGAAGGCGCATAGACATTCAGAACATGATCCGCCCATGTCTCCAAGTTTCCTAATTTGTCGCTGACAGATATCTGCAACCTAAAAATAATCGGTGATGGCATTCTTTAAGTAATTTAAAGAACTAAATAAGTCAGTGATAGCTAACTGTCCCAATAAAGACGTGATGTAGCATTTAACTTGCAGGGAGGTATGGCCAGACTCCAGTATGAAGAATGTCATCATCTTCCTTTGAAACCATGAATCATAAACTGTGATGATATTGCACATTAACGCCACAAGAGGGAGCTTTACGGGTCTCTTCATGGAATGGACAAATTTTGGTTTACATAATTACACTCATATTTACATTATCTTGGGGATTAACACAGGTTGTCAATTTAAATACATTAATTATGTAATTACGTGGTCTGTGGCACCAGATTCCCAGTGTCATTGCTTTATATAACTAAATAATCAAATAATGAGTTCATGTAACATCATCCACTTCCTAAGGTGGCTCCAAACCAGGCTCATGAACGATGCTGTCGTGATTAATTTAAATATTTTAACTACATAATTGATATTAAGATGGTCTATAATAATTTCCTCCCACATCGCGTCACCACAATCCACTGATCATGGATTATCTAATGTCCTATTTTAATAATCAAATAACAACATAATGAGAGGATGAAATGGTCTGCTATGCTCCACACAATTGAGTCTCAGTTGACTCCCACATGATTGTGGGAGACTCCCAGTTTCATCCCTTATTTAATCGCAGAGCAGAGTAGTACCATGTTTAAATGCTGAACTCTCATTGTGTATGCCGGGTTTTTAGAAGATATCACATATTTAATGTTGGACGGCTGCCTCAAAAGAGATGGACTGGCTCCTGTCTCCGGTCCCCTTTCAGAGCACCCTTGGAGCTCTGATACACCCCCACCCATCCCAACCTCCAGCCTACCCCCCCACCCTGTGCCCTACCCCACCTACGGTCCTGCCGCTCTGGTTGAGCACTGGGACAGAGGGTGGAGCCAACAGTCCACCCTACTTTGGAGACCTCTCGGAGCAACTCCGAACAAAGGAGACCTGACTATCCACGTGGGACCACCTGTAATTTCCACTGGCTTGGTCCCTGACCCCGCCTCCAGTCCTCTGCTGGAGTCCCAGGCCCCTCCCAGAGATCCGCCTATCTCTGCGGTCCACTTGGAGTTCCTGCAGGCAAGGTCCTTGACCCCCAAATCCGGGCCCCTGCCAAAGAACGAGGTCTCAGCTGGAGAGAGCCAGTTTCCAGTGAGATCCCACTACCCTGCAAAACCTTCTCAAGTTCCAGTCCAGCCCTCGTCCTCTTCTGCTGGCTATTGGCTAGAGGTGAGTCTGGGCCCAATCAGGGCTGCCTGTCCCCTTCAACCTCTCTTTCCCCCCTCCCCCGCCTGAACTCCCTGGATTGGCCCCTGATCCTGCTGCTCCTGTCTCCGGTCCCCTTTGAGAGCACCCTTGGAGCTCTGATACACCCCCACCCATCCCAACCTCCAGCCTACCCCCCCCTACCCTGTGCCCTTCTGATGTAATCTGCAACCCAGAGAGAGAGAGAGAGAGAGAGAGAGAGAGAGGCAGAGAGAGAGAAATAGAGAGAGACAGAGACACAGAGCAAGAAAGAAATCATGAGATGAGAGGGAGAGGAAAGAGAGATAATGGGAGCAAGAGAGACATCAACCAAAGTTTCTCCACCTTCTGGTTTCATACTCTGTACACCCAGTCACAAAAAGAGGAACATGTTATGTACTCCTTAATATATGGATTTTAGACCTAGAGCAAATGATCACCAGCCTATAATTCATACCACCAGAGGAACTAGGATACAAGGTGTATTCTAAGAGATTCATCTAAAGTCACTCACAGAAGGGGGAAGGGACAAGGCCCCCAGATCACATGGGAAGTGGGGGAGCAGTGCCTGGAGAGGGAACTAGGAGAAAGAGAAGGGAAGGAGAGGAAAGCTAGTGTGACTAGGAAGATTGAGTCAGAGTAGGAATAGAAGACAAGAGGGGGGGGGGGAGAGAAAGAAAGAAAGCATGAGAGAGAAAGAGAGAGGGAGAGGAAAGAGAGATAATGGGAGTAAGAGCATCATCAACCCAAGCTTCTCTGCCTTCTGGTTTCATAATGTACCAAAGGCACCACATATAAGACTGGTAAGAAACCTCCCCTATGACTGTTGGCTATGCTTGAAGCTCTGATGGGCAATGGAAGCCTGAGTTACAGGACTAAATAAGCAGAAAAGACACAGAACTTGAGGGCAGGTTTGGATCAGGGCTACCAAACATTCTAAACTCTTTGTATAGATACAGAAGCCATTAGGGTTTCCACGCAACAACCCAGCTTCCCTGGGTATGCAGGTGTTGGTTTAAGTATGGCTTCTTCCTTCTTGCCAGGGATGATATGGAGAGGAAGGACTCAAGAGTTGGTGGGATCACTTTTTGCGGGAGGTGTGGTTTACAAGGTTTCCCTTAGCCGCCATCCTGTAGCCCATCGGCACCTGTATCTTGAGATGGACAAAGCAGGTTGTGTAAAGCTTCAACCTTAATATTGAGCTGCAATTGGAGAGAGGATGGTTTGACTCCTGGCAGTGTTTGGTAGCACCATTACAAGCCCTGCCCTCATGGTGTCAAGGGGGGCCCTGCCCTGGATTAACCTCACTTCAGACTTTACCCTTAAAAGGACTGCTATTGTGTTTCCAGAGTAGTGGAAAGGGACAAGGTCTCCTGAGAAAACTGGGATCATTGTCTGCAGTGAGGGAGAGTTGGGAGAAAGAGAATGGGAGAAGCAGATGGGAGAGGAGGAAAAGAGGAATCAAGAAGACTGAATTTTGGAAAGAATAGAGGAGAGCAACAAAAGAGATACCATACTAGATAGAGATATTATAGGTTGTAAGAGAAATCTGGCATTAGGAAAATGTCCAGAGATCTACAAGGATGACCCCAAATAAGAATATAAGCAATAGTGGAGAGGTTACCTTAAATGCCCTTCTGTATAATGAGATTGATATCTACTTTATAGGATATTCTAGAGCCTTCATCCATTAGTTGACAGAAACTGAAGCAGAAACCCACAGCTAAGCACTAAGTAAAACTTCTGGAATCCAGTTGCAGAGAGGGAGGAGTGATAAGTACAGTGACCAAGACCAGGTTGGAGATGCCCACAGAATCACCTAAGAAAAACAAGAGGGAGCTCATGCACACCAGTCTGATAGTTGGGAAACCATAATATGAGTGACCTAAAACCCCTACAAGTGCATCTCATTTAGAAGGCCTGGTAAGTCTAAGGGACCTCTGGCAATGGAATCAGGATGTATCACTGGTGTATGAAAGACTTCAGGAGCCCATTCCCCATGGACAAATATATCCATCCACACTGAATCGCTTAAAAAGAAAATGGGAGGTACTCTTGAACAAATTGGTACAGGAGACCACTTTTTAGACATAACTCCAGGAGCACAGTCACTGAGATCAACAATTAATGAATGGGACCTCTTCAAACTTAGAAGCTTATGTAAGGCAAAGGACACAGTAGACAAGACCAAACCACAGCCCACAGACTGTTTTGTGCATGGCAATAGACACAGGTCTAATTTTGGTCTTCTACACTCCCATCGTCCAGTTGTACCAGCACCATTTTGATGGGAGATGTCATTCTGAAAATATGTTTCTCATACTGGTTAATGAATAAAGCACTGTTGGACAATAGGACAGATAGATAGGCGGGACTAGGAGATAAGGAGGAAAGAGGAAGGAGGAAGGAGGAGTCAAGATGGAGAGACTGGGGAAACGAGATGCCTGCCCTATTCCCCGGCAAGAAGAGACACCGTGAAAATACATAGATCAACAGAAATGGGCTGATACTTATGACAGAGTTAGCCGACAAGAAACTGGCCAACAGCATTATATCAAATACAGAGTCTCTGTATATTAATTGTTCCTGGTGCGGTGGCGGGACAAGACCAGCCCTGGGCGGAAAACCTTACTCACCATTTGTTGAAGATGCTTTCGTCATTCCATTGTACACTTTTAGCTGTTTTGTAAAAAGTCAGGTGTTCCCTATGTGTGTGGGTTAATATCAGGATTTTCTATTCGATATCCTTGAGCTACGTGTCTATTTTTGTGCTAATACCAGGCTGTTTTCAGGACTATAACTCTCTAGTAGATCTTAAAGTCAGGGATAAAGATGCCTCCTGAAATTCCATTATTATACAGGTTGTTTTGGCTCTTCTGGTTCTTTGGTTTTTCAATATAAAGTAGATTATTACCCTTTCAAGGTCAGTGAAGAATTGTGCTGGGATTTTAATGGAGATTGCATTGAACATGTAGATTGCTATTGGTAAGATTGCCAATTTTACTATGTTTTTTCTACCTATCCATGAGATTGGGAGATATTTACATTTTCTGGTATTTTCTTTAAAGACACACATTTTTATTATGTAGGTCTTTCACTTGTTTGGTAATTGTTACCCCAAGATACTTTATGATGTTTGTTGCTATTGTGCAGGGTGATGTTTCTCTGATTTATCAGCCCCTTTGTTGACTGAATATGGAATGGCTACAGATTTTTTTTATTATTTAATCTTGTATCCTCATACTTTGCTGAAGGTGTTTTTCAGGTGTAGGAGAACCTGGTAGAGTTTTTTGGTTGCTTATGTAAACTATCATATCATCTGAAAATAAAGTTTGAGTTCTTCCTTACCAATTTGTATCCCTCTTGATCTTTATTTCTTGTCTCATTTCTTTAGCTAGCCCTTCAAGTAAAATAATGAAGAGATATGGAGAGATAAGGCAGCCTAGTCTTTTTCCTGATTTTAGAGGAATCGCCTTAATCTTCTCTACATTCAGCTTTATATTTGCTCTGGGTTTACTATATATTGCTTTTATTATGTTTACGTAAATTCCTGTTATCCCTGATCTCCCCAAGACCTTTAACATAAAGGATGTTGAATATGTCAAAGGGTTTTTCTGCATCTAGGGAGATGATCATGTGACTTTTCATTTTCAGTTTGTTTATGTAGTGGTATACTTGATGTATTTTCATATGTGAAACCATCTCTACAACCCAAGGATGAAACCTTCTTCATCATGGTCAGTGATTTCCCTGATATAATCTTGGATTCGGTTTTCCTATATTTTCTTGAGTATTTTTGCATCAATATGCATGAGGGATATTGGTCTGTAATTTTATCTCTTATTTGTGTCTTTGTGTGGATAGGTATTAAGGTGATTGTAGCCTCATAAAAAGAGTTTGGTAATGAACCTTCTATTGTGTGGAACAATTTCAGGAGTATTAATATAGATCTTCCATGAATTTTTGGTAGAATTCTTCACTGAAGAAGACATCTGGCTCTGGGATTTTTTATGTTGGAAGGCTTTTCTTTATTACTTCTACTATGTTAGTTGTTATAGGTCAAATTAAGTTGCTTGTCTATTCTTGATTTAATTTTGGTAAGTAATAGTTATCCAGAAATTTGTTCATATACTTTGAATTTTCAACGCTTGGATAACATAGGTTTTCAAAATATGACCTTAAAATTGTTTGGATTTACTCATTATGTACCACTTTTTGTTTCTGATTTTGTTAATGTCCATGTTCTCTCTATGCTTTTTCGTTAGTTTGGATAAAGGTTCGACTTCCTTGTTAATTTTCTTGAAAAACCAACTCTTTCTGGCATTGAATTTTTGGATTGTTTTCCTGTGTTCTACTTTATTGTTTTTTGGAGACCCCATTTCTTTTTGGCTCTGCCGCCTGTGCTACAACTATATCTTGTAGACCAGGCTGGTCTTTAACTCACAGAGATAAGCTTCCATCTGCCTCCTGAGCTCCAGCATTAAATGCATTTGCCACCACCACCCAGCTATTGGTATCTTTTTAAATGTCTTCTTTAAACACATTACTGCTTTTATCTCTATTTTGCTGCTCTCCTATGTTTCTTAGATTTTACTTATTTCATTAGTTTTCTCAAGTGATGCTGATTATTGATTTCTGTGTAGAGCAAAGTGTCTTCTAACTGTGGCTTGTCTTATGCTGTGTAATTGAGAATTGTTTTGAATTCCTAATCCTGCTTCTCCTGTACAGTGCTGGGAAGAAAATCTTACACTTCGTTCGACTCAGGCCCTTGCCTTGTCAGTGAGAAGGAAAATAGACCAGAAAATGAATGAACTCCCAAGATCTCTGATTATTTTGGTGTCTTATAAATGGAGAGGGATTTGTGCAATGATTGAGTTCATGTCCCACTTGGATACAGCTGGAGTCACAGTGCAGAAAGATAGAGGCAGGATGGAAGCTGAGATTTCCTCCTTCAACAGTAGTTGAGGCAAGCAATGTGGAATTACGTAATCATTCCTAGATAATCCATAATTGTGGATTGTATACATCCATAGATCCATAATTGTGGGCTGTATCTTGGAATCCACAGATGAGGGCTATCAAGATTCTGGATAGAGGAGAGACCTTATCATGTATACAAATTGTGTTAATTACAGTATTCAGCCAAAACCGGTCTGGGTGTACTCTTGTGGACTATGTAACAGGACTTTTATGTTTACTGGGTTTGGAAGTACAATCTGAGAGAAAAGGTTTGAGGAATACTTGGTGTGCTCTAATTGAAACCCCTAGTCTCTGGAGCACATGTCCATGAAGCTATTTTCAGCTTTTCAAAATATTTTTTTTATTTTAGATCATAACTACATCATATCCACTTACACTTTTCTGCCCACAAGCCCTGCTATGATTACTCAATGTTCTCTAATTCACAGCCTGCTTTTCTTAAACAGGAGTTTCACATTAAACACAGTGAATATTGGAAGGTGGCATACATTTGGCTGCAGTATTTCCTAGCTATTAGGTCAAAGGTTGCTGACCAGGAACAATGAGTATGTAACAATATGTGCACAGAAAGGTCACTGTGATTTTCATAATGAGCTGCTTGACTTACAGGATAGTAGAAGAATGTATACTAAAACACAAACTTTCGGGAATAGGCCACTATCTGCAGGGTGGGTTGTGCAGAGCTACAAGGACTATGCAATCTGAGTCATTGATTTCTGATTCTCTGGTAGTGGGATGCAAAATTTTAGGTCCAACTGGGTGGTCCCAGCCAATGCTGGACTCTGAGAAGCCTTCCTTCCATGATTCTCTTTTCCTTATGCTCTATCGAGTTGTAAGGAAGAACACAGGTTACACTATTCTGAGTGTAGGGTTTGCAAAGCGGATCTGCCCATATGTCATTTCTGCAAAATTTGTATGGACCATGAGACAGACTGGGGTTCTTTTGTTCCATGTGGTGACTTAGGCACTTACCCTTGTCCTCTGAGCCTTCCTCTCCCTGTGTTTCTTGGTTTGGGGGAGACTCTGCAGCCCTGGCATGGGTGGGTGTGTTGCTTATTATATAACTGTCCAGTGTGCATATGCATGCAATGCTGTTGGTGTGCAGTGGGGGCTGACCCTGGATAACTGAAGGTCTGATTTCTTGAAGTTCTAAATATTCCATTCCACTTTCAGGTTTGCCTTATAAATATTTTAGAAAGTAGTAAAAATGGGTGATGTGGATGTCTCTCAGCAATACAAGATTATAATGTTTTTAACTCTCTGCTACCAAGAGTTACAATACTTTGTTAACTGACATTTAATTCCGGTGTACAAAATGAGTCTCTATCCTGCAGAGATATTTCAGGTGTGTATGGTTTTGGGTAGGGAGTTAGGTCAGGATCTTCACCTTGGGCCATAAACCACTTGGCAGGAAGTTGATTTTAAATTATTCTCCCATGTTGTCTGTGGAGTGTGCATCAGTGCGGCTAGGTTTACCTGAAACAATGAAGGGGTATAAAGCTTTACAGAGCCATAGCAGAAGGTCAGCTCCTTTTGCATGGAGAGCTCTAGAACAGGGACATCCTGTCTTTGGAATAGATATCCATAGTTACAGGGTCAAAAGTGTCTAAGGGTCACTTTTAGTTGATTTAATTGGAGTGTTGAGGTCTGTGTTTATTTAATCTCTGTACACATGGATTCATAGATATTTGGATAACATTGGTCAAGATCACACTTTTCTTGGCTAAATTTCTTTTATACATTATGTTAATCGTTGATATTTTTTGACCTTTGCACTTGGGTTATTCTCTCTATCTCTTTTATTCTTTTACACATATTATACATATTTTGATTGTTGTTGCTTTCTGGTAAGTATAAAAGTCATATTATGTTCGTTTGTGTACTGTATTTTCATAATTCCATTGAGCATTCTGAGTATTTCCAAAAAAAATGGTTACTGTGCCTTTGCAATAAGCATTTTGTTATTAATTTTTGTTCATTGTCATTGGATTGTATTTATTTCATGTTACAAACTTACCATGTATAGGATCTTAAATTCTGATACTTCATGTTCTGAAACCATTATATAATTCTTTATTTATTTTGGTTTTATTGTTAATCTGTGGAAGAGTTTTGTTGTTGTGTATCTTGGCAAGAGACTCAGCACATCTTTTGGGGATGACCAGAGTTCAGACACGTACACTCAACTTCACATCATTACCTTCATCCCATAACCTGTATACTTATACAAACCATTTTCTCTCAAACTCACACATACAAAATATAGCAATAAACTTGATAAAATGGTAAAGATTAATACTATCAATATCATTAGCATAAATTCTAGTCTTATACACTACAGTTTAGATTTGACACACTGCCCTGGAAATTGTAAAGCTACTTCTAGTTGTTCTTAATAATCAAAACATGGATTCAGATATGCGATTAATGATGAAATATCAGAGAAGCAGAGCAGTCAAGCCCTAGCTCTTATTTCTACTGAAGTACTCATACCAAAGGGGCAGGCAATTCTGATACTTGGAGTCTTCCCTCAGAAAACAATGAGCTTTTGTCTTCTTCCTCCTTATATTTCTTTCTCCCATCCATATCTACCTCCCAATTTCAGGGATAAAGGAATGAGCCACCACTTGTCTCTCTTTTTCTTTTAGACTGGATTAATGTGGTGTAGCCTGGGGTGGCCATGAAATTACAGACATGCACCTGATTTTGTCTCCCAAGTGCTAGGATTAAAGGTGTACTCCACCATGGCCTGTCCTCTATGGCTAACCACTGCATAGCTCCACATTCTATTCTTAAAGCATGTTTGTTTTTTGTTTATATATGTTTATGGTTGAAGAAGAGAATTGTTTCAGTCTGAATTGTGTAATGGTCTTTGCAAGCTCTGCACATTGCGTGGAGAGAGAAAGAGGGTTTGAAATTCTCCTCTGCAGGAACAGAGCTGGGTCGTCTACTGATGACATGGGAAAGTGACATTGAAATTAATGTCTGACTATGCAGTGTTGTCTTTTGCCTTTGGTTCCAGCACTGAGGAAGTAGACACAACTGGATCTCTCTGATTTAGAGGTCAGCCTGGTCTACAGAGTAAGTTCCAGGACAGTAGGGCCACATTGTGAAACTCTGTCTCAATAATAAAAAATAAAAATAAATAAATAAATAAATAAATAAATGTATCAATAAATATTAGACAGTTAATGAAAAAAACTATTAGAAAACAACAACAAGTTTAATATTAATAATTAATAAGGAATTCACCAGCGCAGTTTACTAAGCAAGGAATAGGATGGCAGGAGCCACACAGGGAAATTCTGTCAAAAAAACCCAAAAACCAAATAAGTTCCTATTTGTGCAGATCTCTGAAATGTCTAGTCTGGGGTAAAAGCCAGGGCCAAAGGAGGTCCTGGGCCTAGTGTGTCTTTAAGAACACTCTAACCCTTGAGGAAGAGCTCTTGTCAATCAAGCCTCACTAGCCAATCAGGTACACTGAGCCAACCCACCAGTCTCAGGTCTGGAAGGACACTTCCTGGAGCCATGCTGCAGGCTTGCTTTTATATCAGGACAGGCACCAGAGGATTGATTGCTGCTCTGTGAGAGCTGCAGGGGAATGGAGGAGAACAGAAGCTGCAGCATGGTGAGTGAGTGAATAAAGAGGGGGGTATGGGGAGTCATGAATGTCTGTTTTGCAGGCCTTCCAGGAGGACGCTGGGCTTGAATGTGCTGTCAAATTCAGTGTTCTGTTAGGTCCATTGTGGTCCTAGGAGCTTCCCTAACCAGGGTGTGGCCCAGGAATACTTTTCCATGTGGGCTGCATCTGTGGAAAGGATTTCGATTATGCAGCAAGGTGAATAAATTCTTTGAAGTCAGCTCCATTATGCTTTTGGTGCACAGGGATGGCAAGTTACCAAAGAAGGAGAGGTTCAGTTTGTCCAGTGCCTTCCAGAAGCTTTGCCCTTCACATCTAACATTTAGGTGTCAGATACATGAAGAGTTATTACCATTTTTTTTTTGCCATCAAAATAACTTAACTTCTGTTGTTAAGAAATGAATAGAAAGATCTTATTTTGCATATCATTCCCAGTTCCCTCTCCCTCCCTTCCCCAGTGACCTCCCCATCCCATCCCACATACATTTCTCTGGGAGGCTGAGTTCTTTAGGAGGATTCATCAAAACCTGTCAAGACATTTGGGTTTGGCACGGGCCCTCCTCCTTGTCTCTAGGCTAAGGGCGTATTCACACTTGGAATTAATTTTGTGTATGCTCTAAATGGCATTCTTTTTCTTAATTACACACACACACACACACACACACACACACACACACATATATATATATATATATATGGATTTTTGTGTTACAGCATGATCTGGAATTTTTTTATGCTTGTTGTATTTTATTTTTCATCCTTTAATCCATTTGTTTATGCTTACTGATACATGTTAATAGTCAATGATATATAAGTAATATAATCCTTTGAAGCATGTGAAAATTAGGTAATTATCACACTCAGGATAGCCTAGTTTAGTTCTATTTCCCTGAAATTTCAAAATGCTATTGGTTTTTTATTATTATTTTATTTTATATAACAAAGTCCAATTAAATGAAAACAAACATTTATACACAATATTTGGGAATTTGGGCGTCGTTCTTTCCAAACTACTTCCTGCTGGTAAGGGACGCTGTCATGGGGGATTCAAAGAAGATTCAGAAATCCTGGCTGTAGTCTGTAGCCCTGCTTTTTCCAGCTGTTTTGAATTTAGGATCACTTTATACTCTGTTTCAGGCAGTCTGGTGTGATCAAGCCACATTAGTCTGGAAGGAACCCACATCTTTTCATTTTCTGTAGAAACAAAAATAGAAATCCTTTTCCCCAATAACTTGTCCTTCAACTTAAATTTTGGAGTCAAAGCATTTTTTTAAATTTAATTTATTATTTTACATGTCGATCCCTGTTCCCTCCTCTCTCCCTCCCTCCCTCCCTCCCTCCCTCCCTCCCTCCCTCCCTCCCTCCCTCCCTCCCTCCTTCTCTCCCTTTTACCCTCTCTGCCCTCTCACATGCACCCTAACCATCCTCCCCTCCATTCCCCCACCCCAATTCCACATGTAGGGGAATGCCATCCAGTTGGGGTCATGTAGAACTGACAGGTCATATGAAGTAGGGACTAGGGCTTCTCTCCTGTCTCTAGATTAAGGCAGTTATCCCTCCATGGGGGATATGTTCGCAAAGTCCTTTTGTGCACCAGGGATACATCCTGGCTCCACTGTCTGAGGTCTTTTAGACTGCTCAGTCCTTCTGGCTGAGACCCATATTCAGGGGGGCCTGAGTCAGTCCCATGCTGGCTTCCCAGCTATCAGTCTAGTGGCTGTTATCTCCTCCTTTTTCAGGTAAGCTGTCTGTATGTATTTCTGCCAGAAGGTCTTGTCCTCTCCATCTGCATCTGGGTTCTAGTTCGACTCAGTGTTTATGTATGGGTGTTTGATCCTGTTTTCAACAGGCATTAGTTGAGGGCTCCATGGATAAGTTAGTTTTGATCTCACTCTCTGGGAAGGGCATTTATGATAGCCTTTCCACGGAAGCTCAAATTGTTAGTTGGGAGCAGTCTTGTAGTTCTCTAGACCTTACTTTGGGTTCAATTTTATCGTCAAAACAATATTGGCTCCCTCTTTATTGTTCTCTCTCTCTCTCTCTCTCTCTCTCTCTCTCTCTCTCTCTCTCTGTCTGTCTGTCTCTCCTGTCTTCTATTCCTAACAGGGCTCAATCTTCCTAGTCGCACATGTTTTCCTTTCCTCCCCCTCATTTTCTCCTACTTCTCTCTACATTCACTGTCCCCCCACTTCCCCTGTGCTCTGGAGGACTTGTCCTTTCCCGGTTCTGTGAGGGACTTTATATGAATCTCTTAGAATATACCTTGTATCCTAGGTCCTTTGGTGGTGTGGATTATAGAATGGTGATCCTTTCCTCTAGGTCTAAAATCCACTCATGAGTGAGTACATACTATTTTCCTCTTTTTGTGACTGAGTTTCCTCAATCAGGGTGGTTTTTTTCAAGTGCCCTCTACTTGCCTGCGAATTTCAATATACCATTATTTTTTTTCTGCAGAGTAGTAATCCATTGTGTAGATGTGCTACATCTTCATTAAATATTCTTCAATTGAGGGGCACCTAAGTTGCTTCCAGGTTCTTGATATTACAAATAGTGCTTCTATGAACATAGTTGAACAGATGTCTTTGTTGTATGGATGTGAATCCTTTCGGTATATGCCTAAAAGGGGGGATTTCCGGGTCTTGTGGTAAACTAATTCCCATTTTCCTGAGGAAAGGCCATACTGATCTCCAAAATGGCTGTATGAGTTTGCACTCCCACCAGCAGTGGAGGAGTGTCCCCCTTTCTCCATATCCTCTCCAAAATGAGTCATCATTGGTGTTTCTAATTTTAGCCAATCTGGCAGGAGTAAGATGGTATCTTAAAGTTTTTTGATTTGCATTTCCCTGATAGCTAAGGATGTGGAGCATTTTCTTAAGTGTCTTTCCACCTTTTTGATTTCCTCAATTGAGAATTATTTCTTCAGTTCTGTATGCAATTTTTAATTGGGTTATTTGGTGTTTTGTTGACTAGTTTCTTGAGTTCTTTGTATGTTTTGGAGATCAGACCTTTGTCAGATATAGGATTGGTAAAAATCTTTACCCAGTCTGTGGGCGCCTGTTTGGTCTTGTCCACTTTGTCCTTTGCCTTACAGAAGCTTCTAAGTTTGAAGAGGTCCCATTTATTAATTGTTTCTCTCAGTGTCTGTTCCCCTGGAGTTATGTTCAGGAAGCATTGACTAACTAGTTGACATAGGCATGTGGGTGGCTGACTATTGATTTTGGTGTTTGCCTAACTAGTGACTTCATGTGTTTGGCAAATAAGTAACTTAGGTGTGTGTCTAACAGGTGACATAGTGTATGTAGTTAACTAGTGAGTTAGTATGTGTGACTAACTAGTGGGTTAGTTTGTGGCTAACTAATGACTTACACTTAACCAAGTGTGTAGCTAAATAGTGACTCAGCTTAGTAATCTGATCTTCAGAAATTTGATAGATCACAAACAAAATAGAGCAGTAATTAAGAAGAGATAGACTGATACTGCCCATATGCTGTTATTTTGTATTGAGCATGGTAACCTTACACATAGTCAATGATCTTCTCAAACCTCTGAGCTGATATTAGTGTGTCATGCAGGAGTGAACATTTCTCCAAAAAGAGAGTTACCTATTGTCAAATTCAACATTCATTGGCTCAGAACTAGCTTCCCAAACTGTATACCCACATACTCTGGTCTGTGTTCATACACATGGCATGGATTCAAACATGATGGGAAATTACAAAATCACTCCCCCTGCCACAGTCATGTACTTTTTTCATAGTGGTGACTCCAGCACCTGGTTGCTTACCCTGAATCCTCCTTCAGTGTAAATAATTTTGCTTATTCTGATCTGAAAGCAGAGGCAATGCTCCACATGCGAATCCTTTTCCTGTGACTGCACTGGATAGTTCACTACCTGACCCTAGTGGAAATTTTAAATCTCTGAGGTGTTACAGTAATTTAAGAATTTTGAAGGAATAGTACAGAACACAGCAAGGCCATTGTTTGGAGCGCAACAGACTGCAACTCATGCCACCTGATTCAACATAAGAGCTTGCCTCATAAACATTCTTCTAACAGGATGAAAATGCATCTTTTCTAGCCTTAATATGCCTTCCCAGGGAAAAATCATTTCACCCACAGTGGAGATCTATAAAAAACAAATACATCTAACATGTATCTATCTTAGAAAATACTCGAACAGGAGCCAGCCTAGACATATGTTTGCATTTAATATATTCTATCCTTCTTAAATGGCTTTTTAAGTTCAAGCTGCATTTTAGACATTGAACAATTTCAATGTCTAGCTACTAAGCGAGATGAGAGGATTATACAGCAAATGTGTTCAAAACACTATTTCTTAAGGCCATCAGATACCTGAAACTGATGGACCTGCTTCACATGTAGGATCCTGAGGTGAAGGTATTGGTAAATGTAGAAGGTAGAAAATATAAAAAAAAAAAAATGTTGGGATGGGGAGAAGTTTACCATGCCAAGTAAGCTTCTTAAGGAGAATAGACTGTTCTACACTACTTCCAGGAAGGAAAGGGAAGGAAACAGGAGATTTCCTTGAAGTCTTTCAATGGGAGACACTCAGGAGAAGACCACTAAAACAATGCCACACAAGGGGAACACAGGGTATCTCATGATTATTACTGACTAAGCCCACAGTGACCTTGGGATTGAGAAACATATTTCTATGTAGTTTAGATCTACAGACCTGAAATAACCTGTCCACTAAGGCTTTGTTCCAAACAATCACCAGCTCTCCCCAGCAAATACCTGATTTTGGACAAGATATACTCTTTTATGGTTAATACACCAGGGCCTTAGGGAAAGCTCCCAAGGCCTAGACAAGACTGTTACTATCTCTCCCAAGAATGTTCGTCATGCCTGCCTGAGAGCCTAAATGAAAGCTGTGCTTTATCTGGCTACTCATACATCCTTGGTTTACTTTTTAAAATCTGGTGTCCTATTGCCAATCTGGTAGAATTATGCTTTTCTCGAGAAGAAAACTGCAACTATATGGCATACTGGGCCTAAAGGTTGCTTGTGGACATTTAATATTTCTGTGAGCAGCTGGTTATGGGCCAGTTTTTTTTTTTTTTTTTTTTTTTTTTTTTTTGTGTGTGTGTGTGTGTGTGTGTGTGTGTTGTTTTTTTTTTTTTTTTTTTTTGATATCAGTAAGGGACTACATGCTGTTATAAAACAGGAGTGGCTTCTTGGTAATGGTTTGGAGTCAAATGTCTGGAAAATCATGGTGAACAAATGTGTATTTGGGATTCAAAATTCTATCAGGTCTGGTCAACCTACACTTATCTTTGTGTGTTTTAGAGGCACGACTACCTTAGTTAAATTCTACTTTGTGAGACAAACTATCTCCAAAGCATTTGTAAATCCTTTGTGTTACAAATTTACTCCTGTAGATCACTGCTCAATAGTGAAGTGCTACCCTTACATGAGATGTCTTTTACAACGTGCAGAAAATTAACAATAAATGGATCTTACACATAAAAGTAAAATGCAAAGTGCTGAACTAAAAGATACTTACCTAAAAGGCCTCTGGAAGTTTGTCGCCATGCTTTCAGTGGGTGCACCAAAAGTATGTAGAAGTTGACTAAATAGATGTTTCTACAAACACCTCCCTGCTCCCAGTGCTCAGAGCAGATACAGCCCACAGAACAGTTATTTAGAGGCCTGCCTCTCACTTCTGGGAATTTTATGGACTGTATGACAACTCAGGAAATACCCTCCACACTGGATCCCATACCTCACCATCTCCCACTACCCATCTGAGGACAGCAGACCCTCACTCACCATGCTGTGGTTTTCCAACTTGCCCTTCCTAAAAGCACAGTACACAAAACCACTGCCTCCAGTTTCTCTTCAAATCCAGGCCAGAATGGCTCTGTACTTCTTCTGACAGGCAGGCCACCTTGGGGTCTGATTGGCTAGTAAGGCCTTAGTTATAAGAGTACCTCACACCTGGATGCAGAGTACTTAAGGGCAAATTACAATGGGTCCTGATTGACTTCTACCACAGACAAAGACTTTTCTATGTCAGCAGAGATGTGCATTTTTATAACACTTGTTCTATAGCTGACCCCTGCTATCTTCCTGCAGTTCACAGGAATTTTCCTTTCTTCCTCCTAGACACAGTGTGGCTAGTTAACTATACTTACTTAAGTGGGTTGAGTTATTCTTGGTGAACAAGTTGGATGGGAGCTCAGAAAATTTATTTACTACACAGAGATGTAGGTATACAAAAATTGATATTTGTTATTTGGTTTAACACTGAATTTATGTGAACTAAAGTAACTTTTTTACCTGGTTTTCTTGGGACCTTCAGACAATCAGGAAAGAAAAGCAGGTACCAGATCTCAAAAAAAAAAAAAAAAAAAAAAAGATAATATGTCTTTCTTCTATCAGATAGCTGGATGATGGCTCCATGGATGTAGAGTTTTATCCCTGAAACTGAGAGCAAACACTTGGCAAATGCATAATAATGAGAAGAGTAGTCTTCATTGAAAATTGAATATTTGGAGAGGAATTGAACTAGGATGTATGTATTTGTGAGCACTATTGTAAGCCAATACATCTTCACTGATAAGATGAAAAAGAAAAGAAAACAAAAACCTACCCCGACCAGAGGTTCCATGTTATTTGTGGGTCGAGGTGGGCTAGAACCTGAAAATAAATGGGTGAAAAAGAAGGAATGAGACCAAGCAATGGATTGTCAAGGTCTCAATTTTATTAGGCCAAAGAGAGGTTTTTAAAGCAAAGCAGGGAGGAAGTGGGGAGGGGTAACTGTGCCCAATCTGGGGCTCTGGTAATGTCCCAGGCCATAAACCTCAGTCCATAAATGTCTGCTTATCTCATTTCCTGCTGTCTGGTTCACCTCAGTTCCTGGGGTTAGTGAAACAGACTGCTTGTTTAGGAAGTTTTCTGTTTTACCAATATAAGGCTCAATTTGAGTTTTAAGGTATAAGTAAATCTGCAAGAGGATGTGACTCAAGGCCGGCTCCCAACAAAAACCAAGTGCATTATTCAATGTTCTCTACAAGAATCAGAATGTATAATGAATCTCACCATATCCGTAGAGAGTGGATTTATTATAATGTATCACAAGCTGTGATCTAGTTAGTCCAACAATGGTTGCCTACCAATGGGAATCTTAGGTGTACAGAGGTTTTTTAGTTTATCAGGATGGATGTCTCAGCTGGTCATTATATACCAAAATTACAAGGACATGGGCTCTGATGGTAGTAAACGAATACATTTGGTAGCCAGTGCAAGGGTTATCAGCCAAAGAGGGAGAGCTTCCTCCTTCAATACCCTGTATACATGCTGGCTACCACTAGAAGGTGGATCTGATTCTTCCTTTATCTAATTTGTTTTGTTTTGTTTTGTTTTTGTTGTCAAAACAGGTTTGTCAGTGCAGCCCTGGAACTCTGAGGCTGACCTCAACTTCAGAAAATCAGGCTGCCTCCTTTGTCCTGGGATTAAACATGTTCACTATCACCAAGCAGTTAAAAGTAGTTCTCATCATCTATATCCTTACATGACTTCTTTGTGCTTTGGCAGTCCTGGAATTTAGTCTGCCAGTCTGATTTTTCTCAACCGGTATATGGGTATGCATTCCAAATTTTCATGAGTTCATTGAGCTCCAATAACTCCTTTTGTCCTTAAGACATTACCTTTTCTGCTACAGGATGCCTGTGTCTTGATGATGATTGTCTCCTATCTAAATAACTATAGATTTGGCCTAGACAGGTTTGCATGCACCCTGAAGGAAGGGCCTAAGTGTATCTATGGGGAGCAGGAAGGCAGATAGTATGCACAGTTATGAAGTGCCTTTGGAATTAAAGGAAGTAATTTCTGTTTTCCATTCATACATACCCCTTCCATTGCCCCAACTTTGTTTGACTACTTATTTTAAATATCCTCTGGGGATTGACCTGGCCCATAGTGTTCCTCAAGGGGCCCCCTGTTTTTAAGCAATTTATTGGATAAATATTCATTGATGGTTTCCTATGTTTTTTCTATACTGTGGAAACTACGGCCTCTGAACATGGAGTTAAATATCTTCCCCGAATGTTTAGGCTTTTTAAATCTAGAGACAGAATATATTTATTTCCTCATTGATTACTCATTACAAATATGTCCCAATTAACACTCTTTAATTTCTGCAATCTAATGAAATGTATCTACTATACCAGTGTAAAACTGGGTATGATAGCTTCAATGGGAACTTCAACATCTGACAATGACTGTTCCTAAACATAGATGGGAGACAACAAGAGAGAACCAAAGTACAAAAAGTTCTAGAATTAACTTAGGGATGTAGAGACTGAGAGAAATAATTTTCCTAAAGCTTAGGACTATTTGTTATTGGTGCAATTCTTTTTGTCTAGATAAACTATAACTTCGGTAAAAAGATTCAAATATGCTACTATAGCTTTGTATATTCCTATACTTGCACTTTTATTATCTCTTTTATTAGTAAAGTTTGTTATAAAACCTAATATTTATGTGTTCTTGTGAATATGCAATCTGCATATTCAATGCATTCCGCATAAAATCCCAGCAAGATTCTTCACTGAACTTGAAAGGATAATACTCAACATTATGTGAAAAAAAAAAAAGACCCAGGATAGCCAAAATAACCCTGTGCAATAAAGGTTCTTCAGGAGGCATCACCATCCTCAACTTCATGCTCTACACTAGAGCTATAGGGCTGATAACCACCTAGTATTGGCACAAAAATAGACAGGTATACCAATTTAATCAAATAAAAAATCCTGATATTAACCCTAACACCTCCAAACACCTGATTTTTGACAAAACACTGAAAGTATAAAAAGGAAGGAGGAAAGCATCTTCAACAAATGTTGCTAGCACAACTGGATGATGGTGTGTATAAGAGTGCAGATAGACCCATGTCTATAGCCATGCACAAAACTCAAGTCCAAATAGATCGAAGAGCTCAACCTAATTCCAACCAGATGGAACTTCTTAGAATAGAAAGGGGGGTACCATTGAATAACTGGTAGAGGAGACCACTTTCTGAACATAACTCCAGGAGTACATACTATGAGATCGACAATTAATAAGTGGGACTTCTTCAAACTGAATAGGTTCTGCAAGGCAAAGGGCACAGTGGACAAGACCAAACAGCAGCCCACAGACTGGAATTTGATCTTCACAACCCTACATCTGACAGAGGACTGATGTCCAAAATATACAAAGAATTGAAGAAAATAGTCACGAAAATACCATGCATGGCCAAAGAACGTTAGACATGAGCAGTAGACTCCAAGATCCTCCAGTAACACCTGCCCCATTTCCTCATCCCCACACAAAGACACATCTCCATTTGGGTTGAAATGAGAGGATGAAATGAATGGTGCTTCCCCTGACTCTACACAGAATTCCTGTTCCTCCATGGACACCTTGACTTCTGCATTTTATTAAATTCAAA
This sequence comes from Phodopus roborovskii, assembly GCF_943737965.1. Lineage (NCBI taxonomy): Eukaryota > Metazoa > Chordata > Mammalia > Rodentia > Cricetidae > Phodopus > Phodopus roborovskii. The sequence continues at coordinate 85,828 of NW_026125733.1, forward strand.
GGAATACAGCCCTCCAACTCCAGGAGAGATTTCCCCTTGTATTGTGGTTTCTAGTTGATTTTCTCCCTTCTGTGTACCAGCCAGATAATCTCTGGTGTCCTAAAAAGCCAACCGCTCTGGAGGTGCCACCTGCTCCAATTCTTTTCCAACAATACTCTCTGGAACACACTCCAAGCCACCACTCTGAAGCACTTTATCCAAGTCCTCATTGATCTCAGAGCAAGCTGCTGAGTTCAATGATGGGTTTCAGCTGTCATCTCCCTTACTATTAGCAACAGGAGACACAGCTGACTGTCTCTGAGGTACTAGAGTGTGTGCACCTGGTTCCACCACATCAAGCACTGCTGTCATTTTTGGGGCTAAAGTTTATACCTATTTTGCAGCAGTTTAGAATTTGACTTCAGATTTATACCTGGGGAAGTGCAGTAGTTCCTTTTCGTATTAGAGATGCTACAGATTACTAGTCTGTAATTAACTGAGTATTCATCACTGAATTTAAGCACTGGAGGCTCAGCTATAAAGTGGATTCATGAAGGTGGAATGCATATGGTGTAATATATTTCTCTTATTTTTCTGCATTTGTCTCAAAGTAATTGTGAGTAAATGGAGGATCAACACTTCCATTCTTTGCCTGACTGACAGCAAAGTACTTACCTAAGTTTTTAATTTTGTTTTCATTTCTGTGGAGATGCAATGGCTGGTGTGGAACTCCTGGTTATATGGCTATATGGTAGCCTACTTTACAGTCTCACATTCTGCGATAGCTAAGATTGCTATATCATGGTTACAGGTACCTCACTACTCATCTTTAAAGTGCACGTGGAGAAAGAATGATACTTGATATCTACCTGTTAGGGTTAGGGATTGATATTTGTTTTTAGAGGTGTCCTATGTATGTGAGTGTGTATGTATCCTATGTCTGCTTTTGTTGATGTTCAATGTTGCCCTTGCGAGGTTTGTATTTTTTCAGTTCACAAAATAATCCCAATATTAAAATGTTTTTAAAATAATGAGGATATTGTTTGCAATACTTTGTTGACTAAAAATAGATATTAAAGATGGTAAGGATTTGATTTGATCTGTTGTTTTTTTTTTTTCCTTGGTGAAGTTTTTGTGTCAGCCTTTGGGTGTCTTCCTTCCTTATACAAGGTTTCATACAGTGCACATTCATCTTGAGCACTCTATGTACCATAAAGGACCTTGCAGTCCTGATTCTCCGGCCTCTACTTCCTAAGTGCTAGAAGACAACAGTATGCAACTTTGGCTCTCAGAATGTGTGTGTGTGTGTGTGTGTGTGTGTGTGTGTGTGTGTGTGTGTGTGTGTTTGAGAAAGTGGTTTACTATGTTGCCTAGACTGGACTCAAATACTGGCTGCCTCCTCCCTTAACCCCCTTAGTATTGGAATTACAGGTATTTCAAGGTTGAGGCACCAGACCACTGATGGCCTTGTTTTTAAAAAGGTGTCACACAGGAAGTGTGGAAGTGACCGCCATTGTAGCTAAAGATACTTAATCGTTGTTATACAGAAGTTACATAATTTAGGGCTTTTTTTTTTAATCTACAGGAAAGAAAATGCAAATATAAAAGAATTTAGCAGGGCAGTGGTGTAGCTTGGGGGTCCATGCAGGGCCCTACAGGACCCCCTTTCTTTTAATATAAACTAACACCTGTCTTAGGTGACAGAGGACATCAGCATAATTCCTTTCCCGTCATTGGAGAGGTCACCCAGGCCTGTAACCTTCCTGGCTTAGGTTGGACATTTGCCCCCTCTGTCTTACCCATCACTGGTGAATAGTTAGTCTGCCACATGTGGGCAGAGGCATTTTCAACATCACCAAAAATGCGGCCTGCCAGCTGTAGGAGGCAGTCTGCAAATTCTGAATAGGTCTCAGATGGTCCCTGCAAGACCTTCAATATCTGATCTCCTGCAGCCTCATTACAAAGGCTTCCCAAGCTCTAGTAGCAACAGCAGTAATTTGCGCATAGACCTCTAGGTCAAAAAGAATTTGAGTTGCAAGGGTAGCATATTGCCCTCCACTTGTTGCGTTCATGAGCATATCTGAATTCCTAGCAGGAAATCCGGCAACAGCATTACTTTGCGCAGTTTCCTTGCAAAATTCTTGAAATTCGCCTCTCCAGAGCAAATAGTCACCCCCACTCAGCACGTCTCTACAGAGCTGCATACAATCACTAGGGGTACAATTTAACGCTGCAAAAGACACAAAAATTGTCTGAGTAAAAGGACCATGGGCCCATAAGCAGTGACAGCCTCTTTAAGCTGTTTTATATCCTTAAAATCTAATGGGCTGTGCTCCCTAACCCTGTTATCTAAACATCCACTGTCTCTATCACTGGAAACACCTCTCTTTCCTTTTCTAACACTTCTACCTTCTTCTAAATGTTGTACTTCCTCAAAAGTCCTATTCATCTATGCCATTTCTTGTTTTACTTTATGGCAATGAATTCTTTAGCTGTCTTGTTTTAATCCTGGTGCCCTGCCTTTTCAATAGGGCCACTAATTGCCCGCTGAGCTTTTCTTTACAGTTACTGGCACCAATCCTTCAATACACCCTCATTCAATTACTTCTGCCGGCCGGCCTTCGAGGGCGATCTCTTAGGTGATCCTTTCTTTCCCGATCTCAGTGGGACCTCCACTTGTAGCACCCACGCTACCATCTCTACCACGAGTCAGGCAAAGGCCTAGAGATTGAAATAAAGACAAAACAGCGAGTCATTCGTTCAATGGCAAAGTTGGAACACCAAATGCCGAATGCTGTTTATTGAGGGGGACGAACGGGTTTAAATACCGACTTATACCACAGTGGAAAATTACAGGAAGTTTTTGGCTAAGCTCCTCCCTGTGTTGTCCCGAGGTGTATGTCACAAGATGTGTTGTCATGAGATGTGTTGTCACCGGAAGAGTACCAACAAAAGCCTTGGGGCAAGGAGTTCCCGCCAACAGCTTCAGGCTAGCTCAAGGTGCCTTGGGGGTCCATACAGGGCCCTACACAGTGGTGGTTCTGAAAGGGTCACACAGTGTCGAATAAGATGGTTTCTCAAAGTTGTTTTGGTTTGCATTTCCCTGATAGCTAAGGATTTAGAGCACTTTCTTAATTGTGTTTCAGCCTTTTTGATTTTATCTATTGAGAGTTCTTTCTTTGATTCTGTACCCCATTTTTACTAGTGTTATTTGGTGTTTTGTTGACTAGTTTCTTGAGTTCTTTGTATATTTTGGAGATCAGCACTTTGTCAGATATAGGATTGGTGAAAATCTATTCCCAGTCTGTGTGCAGCCTTCTGGTCTTCTCCAATGTTTCCTTTGCCTTACAGAAGCTTCTAAGTTTGAAGAGGTCCCCTTTATTAATTGTTGCTATCAGTGTCTGTGCCCCTGGAGTTATGTTCAGGAAGTGGTCTCCTATACCAATTTGTTCTAGGGTAACCCCTAATTTCTCTTCTAAGAAGTTTAATGTGGCTACTTTGCTGTTGAGGTCTATGATCCATTTGGACTTGAGTTTTGTGCATGGTGACGGACATGGGTCTATCTGCAGTTTTCTACACACCATCATCCAATTTTGCCAGCACCATTTGTTGAAGATGCTGTCCTCGACCCATTGTATTCATTTAGCAGCTTTGTCAAAAATCAGGTATTCATAGGTTTGTGGGTTAATTTCAGGAATTTCAATTTGATTCCATTGGTCTACATGTCTATTTTTGTGCCAATACCAGGCTTGTTTCAGAACTATAGCTCTGTAGTAGAGCTTAAAGAAAGGGATGGTGATGCCTCCTGAAGTTTTTTTTTTATTGCACAGGGTTGTTTTGGCTATCCTGGGGCTTTTGTTTTTCCATATAAAGTTGAATATGATCCTTTCAAGGTCAGTGAAGAATTGTGGTCAGATTTTAATGGTGTAGTGAGATTATCTGTTGCCTACAATCTTCATGGGCATAGTTAATTTCCTTGGGTTGGAGTTTTCCTTCCAATAGTTTCTGTAGGGCTAGATTTGTAGATACATATTTTGAAAATCTGGGTTTGTCATTAAATAACTTGTTTTCTCAATCTATAGTGACTGAGAGTTTTTTTCTAGTTATATATCCTGGGCTCGCTTCCGTGGTCTCTTAATACTTGTAGAACATCTATCCAGGACCTTCTGGCATTGATGGTTTCCATGGAGAACTCAGGTGTAATTTTGATAGGTCTACCTTTATATGTTATCTGTCTTTTTCCTTCATTGCTCTTAATATTCTTTCTCTATTCTGTATGCTATGTGTTTGATTATTATAATTCGAGGGTGTAGAGAGCTACGAAGTGCCTTGCCTTAAGATGGCGCAGGCTTCCACCTTCCAGATGGTGAGCGCTCTCTATGGTAAAAAATCCTTATTTGGCCCAGGCTGTTGAGCTTGCTTGCTTCCCTATAAGAGCAGCCTATCTGCAGGGTCCCCGTGGCTCAATGGGGTTTGTCAGTGCAAGGAGATTTAAGCCAGTGCAGGCATTTACCCGGAGTCAGAAAAAGAAGCATGTTCAAGGATCCTGAATAAACTACTTGAAGAAGATCTTGCCCGAGTTGCATCTTCCTTGCAGGCTGAGGTTGGGAGCGACACCTGGTGGCCCTTACCCGGATGGAGATCAGAACTTCTTGCAGTCAGGGCAGCACTGGAAAGTTCCCACGGTAAGGAGGGACAATAAAGACCTCAGAAATAAGTGGCAATAAGGTTCCCTAGGAAGAGTGGGATAATAAGGACCTCAGGGATAAGTGGTAATAAAGTCTCAGGCATTAAGCAAGAGGTTCTAGTGAATCGAAAGTAAAATTTTTAAAAATGGGGACATCTCAGTCTCATCCAATTTTTCTGGCTCTTCAGGATCTACTTTTGTCAAAGAAACTTAAATTAAAGAAAAGCACATTAAAGAGGTTTCTGGGCGAATTTGATGCCATTGCACCTTGGTTTCCCAGTTTCGGGAGATCTTATGTTAGTGTGCTGGGACAAGTTTGGCAGGGATCTTGACTTCCCTTGGGAACAAGGAATGCTAAAGCCTGGAATCAGACCCATTTGGATGTTAATGAATAGCTGCACTGAGAACCAGAAATGCTGTAGAGAGGCAGTGGAAAAGGAACAAGCTGTGATAGAAATGATACAAGAAGAAAGATCAGAAGAGGTTAAGAGCACAGGGGAGTCTGATATGGATGAAACAGACTCTGAGGAGGAATTGCAGGCCCTTGTAGAAAAAGGTTCAGAAACAATCCCTTAGAGAACAGAGAGGGGAAGAGAAGGAGAAATGGCGATATAAGGAGGAGGAGGATCCCCCAGGAATAAAGCCATTGGCGGCTCCCCTTATCAGATGGAGCAAGGGTGGGGCCGAAGGACAGGGCATTCCTTTTCCCTGAGGTGTGGAGAGTAGTGCAAACTGACCTTGGCCTAGCTTTTCCTGTTTTCCAGGATGCCCAATGCAATAGATATGAGGAGCTTTTTAGACTTAAAGGTCATCAAGGTTTTGGCTGAGTCTATGAGAACATATGGGATTTCAGCTTCTTTTACTGTAGCCCAAGTTGAAGCCCTGAATAGACATTGCATGACTCCTAGTGTTAAGATGGAAATTTCATGCCTTGAAATGCATCAATTATATGGATGATATATTGTTGGCGGCCAAGGATGAACAAATTTTAGATCAGGCTTATGAAGATTTGGTTAAATTATTGGTAAAGGTTATTTATAGCCCCTGAAACGGTTCAAAAGGATAAGATTGTTAATTATTTAGGAGCCAAAGTGTATAAAAGACAAATTGTTCCTCAAAAGATTGAGATGAGAAAGGATAATTTGAAAACATTAAATGACTTTCAGAAGTTATTAGGAGATGTTAATTGGATTAGTAGTTATTTAAAGTTGCCAAATTACAAATTAAAGCCATTATGTCATATATTAGTAGGGGATCCAGCTCTTGATTCTCCTAGGCAATTGACTGTTGAAGCGAGAGAAGCCTTATGTAAAGTTGAGGAAAGACTACAAAATGCATTTCTATCTAGATGGAAGGAAGGTCAAGCTATCACATTATGCATTCTCCCTACCTAAAATCAGACTACAGGGTTGTTATGTCAGATCGGATCATTGCTTTGGATTCATCCCAAAATCTCCTCAGCGAAAGCAATAGAACGTTATCCCACAGCAGTCGTTAGTTTGCCTCATAGTGGAATTCAACAAAGCATTCAATTTTTTGGACTGCCCCCAGCGCTACTTGTGGTGCTTTATTACTGTCACTAGGTTAAGATCTTGTGTGGCACTATCGAAAATTGGGCCATATTGCAATGTGGGTTTGAAGGAACGATAGATAATCATTATCAAAAACATCATTTAATGTAGGGCCCTGCAAGGACCCCCAAGGCACCTTGAGCTAGCCTGAAGCTGTTGGAGGGAACTCCTTGTCCCAAGGCTTTTGATGGTACTCTTTCCATGACAATATATCTTGTGACACATATCTCGTGACAACACATCTTGGGACACACACCTTGTGACAACACAGGGAGGAGCTAAGCCAAAAAATTCCTGTAATTTTCCACTGTGTTATAAGTCGGGATTTAAGCCCGTTCTTCCCTTTCAATGAACGGCATTCGGCATTTGGTGTTCCAACTTTGCCATTGAACCAATGACCCGCTGTCTTGTCTTTATTTCAATCTCTAGGCCTTCGCCCAACTCGTGGTAGAGATGGTAGCATGGGCGCTACAAGTGGTGGTCCCACCGAGATCTGAAAGAAAGGATCACCTAAGAGATCGCCCTCGTACGCCGGCCGGCAAAAATAAATGAATGAGGGTGCATTGAAGTATGGATGCCAATAACTATAAGGAAAAGCTCAATGAGCAATTAATGGCCCTATTGAAAAGGCAGGGCACCAGGATTAAAAACAAGACATCTAAAGAATTCATTGCAATAAAATAAAAGAAAAGGTATAGATGAATAGGACATTTAAAGAAATACAAGATTTAGAACAAAATAGAAGCATCAGAAAAGGAAAGACAGATGTTTCCAATGATTGAGACAATGGATCCTCAGATAACAGCGTTAGGGAACACAGCCCATTAAATTTTAAGGATATAAAACAGTATAAACAGGCTGTCACTGCTTATGGGCCCATGGTCCTTTTACTCAATTTTTTGAGTCTTTCCCAGTGTTAAATTGTACCCCTAGTGATTTTATGCAGCTCTGTAGAGCCTTAATAAATGTAGGTGACTATTTGCTCTGGAGAGGCAAATTTCAAGAATTTTACAAAAAACCGCGCAAAATAATGCTGATGCCAGATTTCCTGCTAGGAATTTAGATATACTCACGAATGCTACAAATAGAAGTCAATATGCTACCATTACAGCTCAAATTCTTTTTGACCTAGAGTTCTATGCACAAATTACTGATGCTGCTACTAGAGCTTGGGAAGCCTTGACTAATAAGGCTGCAAGAGATCAACTATCTAAGATGTTGCAGGGACTGTCTGAGCCCTACTCAGAATTTGCAGACCACCTCCTACAGCTGGCAGGACAAATTTTTGGTGATGTTGAAAATGCCATGCCCATAGTTAAAAAATTAACATTCAAAAGTACAAACAAGTATTGTAAAGAGGCTCTACATCCCCATAAGTCCAAAAGACTTAATGATTATATATGCATATGTCGGGACATAGATGGTCATCACATTATGGGCCAGGTTATAGCTTCAGTTATGAAAAGAGGGGAGAACAATAGAGGAGCCAGACCAAAGAGTAGCTTTGGATGTGAACAGCTAGGACATTTCAAAAGGAACTGCCCCCAGGGTGTGGCAACACAATTGAGCCCTAGGCTGGAGATCGCTCTGGGCTGGGAAATTTTCCCCAGGGGCTATTGCTATACAGCCTGTTCCCATTCCTATTATCTGGAAAACTGATAACCCAATATGGGTGGAGCGATGGCCCTTATCTATTGAGAAGCTAGAGGCTGCACATCAAGTTGTAAAGGAACAATTAGAGACAGGACATATTGTTCCTTACACTTCCCTATGGAATACCCCAATCTTTGTTATAAAGAAAAAATCTGGAAAATGGAGACTCCTACAAGATCTCTGAGCTGTTAATGATTTTATGCAAATTATGGGAGCAACACAACCTGGCTTGCCTTCTCCTGTGGGTATTCCTCAAGGCTATCATTTATTAGTTATAGACCTAAAAGATTGCTTTTTTAGCATTCCTTTACATCCTCAGGATAATGAATGATTTGCATTTAGCATTCCTTCTATTAACTTTAAAGAGCCCTATAAGAGATATCAATGGATGGTGTTACCTCAAGGAATGGCCAATAGTCCCACTATTTGTCAAATTTATGTACCATTGGCCATTGCCCCCGTTAGAGAGAAATTTCAATCCTTATACATTATACATTATATGGATGATATTCTTTCAGCCGGCCTGCATTCCAAAGGAAGTGAATGAGGCTTTTGGGGAATTGCAACATAATTTTCGACTAGCTGGCTTAAGATTAGTCCCAGAAAAGGTGCAACAATAATTTCCCTATCAATACCTGGGTCATCAATTGTTATTTTCTGGTATCCATCCTCAAAAGATTACTTTAAGGCTGGATAATCTGACCACCCTTAATGATTTTCAAAAATTATTGGGACACATAAATTGGGTTCAATCTAGTTTGGCCCTAAACACTGGGCAGCTTAGACCATTATTTGATATTTTACAAGGAGATTCTGTTCCCACGTCTCTGCCCACCTTAACATCTGATGCCCGAGAATGTATAAAGCTTGTTCAAAAATGTCTCCAATCTGCACATTTAAATTGTATTGACTATTCTCAGAACTTGATGTTATTAGTCTTTGCTTCAGCGTATTCCCCTACTGCGGTATTTTGGCAAACTGGTAATATATTATGGGTGCATGAACATGCATCCCCAAGAAAGACAGTTAGATCTTATCCTCAGGCAATGCTTTCTGTTATTCAAAAGGCATACAAAATGAGTATTCAAGTTTTTGGCAAGATGCCGGATTTAATTGTTACTCCCTATACTCAACAACAGATACAATAGCTTCAACAGTTTGATAAGGAATGGGCACATTTCTTGTGTTCCACACCCTGCCGCTTAGATAGTCATTTTCCTTCCAGTAAGTTAGCTCATTGTTTTAAAAATAACCCTGTGTGTTTCCCCAAGGTTATTTCCCAATATCCTCTGAAGGGGGCCCATAATGTATTTACAGATGGCTCTTCAAATGGTTGTGCAGTAGTTGTTTCTTTTCCCATTATCAAACGCTCTATACTTAAAGTGAAGTCTGCACAATTTGCAGAACTAGCTGCAGTACAATTAGCCCTTCAGCATTTTTCTCATGAACCATTTAACTTAAACACAGATAGTAAATATGTGTATCATATATTGGCTCCCTTAGCGACTGCTGCTTATATACCTCCAGTGTCTTGTGTACAAGAACATTAGTAGCCGTACAAAGCCTACTATGGAGGAGCTCTCATCCAATTTTTGTAGGACATCTCCGAGTGCATTCTGATTTGCCCGGCCCTTTAAATGAAGGAAATGCTATTGCTGATTTTAATTATAAAACAGATAATGCCATCATGATGATGAGAGAGTCTGGGTATGAAGCAGCCTGCAAAGCTCATACAATTTTCCAACTTAATGCAGGGTCACTCAAATTCCATTTTAAAATAACTAGAGACCAAGCTATTGATATAGTTAGGAATTTTCCAGTATGTGCAGACGTCTTATCATTCGATTGTTAAAAATCAACTATTACGTAATGAGTAATCACTGTATAAGGCACTGGCCCCATTCTCTGGGCAAGGCTTGTGGTACTGATCTCCTTCTTTGTCAATCCCACACAGCCAAATGACAGATGACACCATCATTACTTACCAAATCAAATAACTTAATAATTGGATAGTCCTCCATACGTAAATTTCATAGGATGGAACCAAACTCCAGTGATTGTCAAGGAAGTTATACTTAGATAATTAAATAATGCCAAGTGATTAACACCCATGGAGGAATGGCCAGACTCCAATCAAGAAGAACAACATCTTCATCGATTTCAATAAATAATATATAATGAAATATGATTGAATAATGTCATGGTGTTGCATACTTAAATCCCACATGGAGTAGTCAGACTGATCAATTATTGGAATAATTATGTTTTAAAAAATTAAATTGATAATTAATTAGAGGGCCTTTTATAGTAACACTGACGAGATGAAACCAAAGTTCTAAATTTATCGCTGATGTAAAGATCTATTTACATAGTTAATGATGAAGTAATGAGATGATATTACATCATCAACTACCAAAATCTGACTCCAAACGGACTTATGGTCCATAACATTACCTGTATTTTAAGTACGTAAAATAAATGATGAATTATTACTTAATTTCATGTTTAACAGTTAAAGAAGTATGTGATGCATTAGATGATGTGATGGTCAGGTACAACTGTCTCCCCTAAAGAGCCTCAAAACTCCAGTGATCACTGACTAAATAATGACAGATTTCAATAATTAAATGAATAAAAATTTAACAAGTGGATGGTGTTTTATGCGTGAAGCCTAAATGATTGCTCAATACTGAAGAGCCATTGAGTTCTTAATCATAGATTTGAACAAAAAAATGAATGAATAAAGAGATAATTTTTCATAATTCACCCCTAGAGAGATAACACAATGATATCAACATTGATTAAATAAAGAAAGGAAGACAGACAGACAGAAAGAAAGAAAGAAAATTCATAAGATACAATTTAACACCAAAAAGGTGGATCCAGACTCAACTCTTCCTGGAGTAGAAGAAGACAGATTTGAATAATGAAATAATCAGATAGTTAGATTGTCACACTTGAGTCACACAAGGTGGCGCCAAAATTCAGAGATCACAGATTATATGAGGAAAGAATTTAATAATTACATCTTTCAATATGTAAGCCATTGACCTTTTTATGTATCATCTATTCCTGGGCAGACTTGCCAGGTATGAAAATGTATGCTGTCATCATGCATTTTTAAAATGCCATCAGTTAATCCTCAAATAACCATGCTGTCTAGCCTGATGAATTCTGTTGGCCTGTCATCATCACAAGCACCTGAATCTCTGTTCTGGTGCGGCAGGACATGAGATAATGGGCCCAATCCTGGCGTAGCAGTAGTAGCCACAATGTTGATAACAGCTGAAAAGATGGCTGCAGCAGGGGCATTCTCTATTAAGTCCTGTACCCTGCTTTCTAGTATGGTTATTTAGAGTGATTTATTGTTGGTGTTGTGTCATGTTATTAGCCTGACAGAGTTCATTAGATGAGATTCCCTTATCATGAGATTATTCAGTTACTCCATTTTTAAAATCGGTGGTCACTGTGTCCTTCATGGGTCAGTTCTGTTGCAACCTCCCAGAAACCGATGATGCGAAACAGTACAGTTTTTTTTAAAATCGTGTAATCATTCGATTGTTAAAAATCTACTATTACGTAATCAATAATCACCATATAAGGCAGTGTCCCCCATTCTCTGGGCACTGCTTCTGGTACCGATCTCCTGCTGTGTCGATCCCACAGAAGCCTAATGACGGATGAAACCGTCATTACTTAAGCAATCAAATGAGTTAAAAATTGGATAGTCCTCCATACTTACCTTTCATAAGATGGAACCCAACTCCAGTGATTGCCAAGGAAGTAATACTTAGATAATTAAATAATGCCACATGATTAACTCCCATGGAGGAATGGCACGACTCCAGTCAAGAAGAACAACATCTTCATCGATTTAAATAATGAAAACATAATGAAAAATGATTGGATAATGTCATGGTGGTGCATACTTAAATCTCACATGGAGTAGTCAGACTGATCTCTTCCTGGAATAATGAGAAATTTAAAAAAATAAATTGTTAATTAATTAGTGGGCCTTTTATCTTAACACTGAGGAGATGGCACCAAATTCCAAAATCTATCGCTGATGTAAAGATCTATTTACATAGCTAAATGGTGAAGTAATGAGATGATATTACATCATCAACTACCAAAATCTGACTCCAAAAGGGACTTATGGTCCATAACATTACCTGTATTTTTAAATACGTAATTTAAATGATGAATTATTAATTAATTTCCTAGTTTAACAGTTAAAGAACTAAGTGTAGTATTAGATGACGTGACTGTCTGGTACAAAGGTCTCCCCAAAGGAGGCTCAAAACTCCAGTGATCACTGAATACATAAGGACAGATTTTCATAATTAAATGAATAAACATTAAACAAGTGGATGGTGTTTTATGCGTGAAGCCTAAAAGCTTGCTGAATACTGAAGAGATATTGAGTTCTTAATTATAGATTTGAACAAGACATGAATGAATAAAGAGATAGTTTCTCATAATTCACCCCTAGAGAGATAACAAAATGATGTCAAAATTGATTGAAATAAAGACAGGAAGAAAGAAAGAAAGAAAGAAAGGAAGAAAGAAAGAAAGAAAGTAAGAAATAAAGAAAGAATTCACATGATACAGTTTAACACCAGCAAGGTGGATCCAGACTCCACTCTTCCTGAGTAGAAAAAGACAGATTTGAATAATGAAATAATCAGATAATTAGATCGTCTGTCACACTTAAGTCACACAAGATGGCTAGAAAATTCAGGGATCACAGATTATATACTGAAATAATTTAATAATTATCTCTTTAAATAAGTAAGCTGTTGACCTTTTTTGTATCATCAATACCTGGGCAGATTTGCCAGATATGAAATTGTATGCTGTGATTACGCATTTTTAAAATGCCATCAGTTAATCGTCAGATAATCATACTGTCTTGCCTGATGAATTCTGTTGGCCTGACCAAATCACAAGCGCCTGAATGTCTGTTGTGGTACGGGAGGACGTGAGATAGTGGGCCCAATCCTGGCGTAGCAGTAGTAGCCACAATGTTGATAACAGCTGAAAAGATGGCTGCAGCAGGGGCATCAATAGCATAGCTGAGAGAGAGATGTTCTTCCGTGTGCTGAGTCGTCATCCTTTTGCCAGGTCTCGGTGATGGTGCCGACCTGCTAGTGCCACTCCTTCTTCTCATGGTAGATCACAATCGATGTGAAGATGTGGACAAATAGCAGGTAGTCAACACCCAGACCATTGTGCCGGCCTTGGTGAAGTCCTTGTACTTCTAGGTTGGAACAGTGCAAACTTCTGGACTCAATCATCCAGCATCCCTCGTACTATGGGAGATGCATTGATCATTCAGAAAATGCTCTGCCCATGTCTACATCTTTCCGAACCTTATTCCTGAAAGATATTTGCACCCTAACCGTAAACGGTGATGTCATTGTCGATCGTTTACATAATTTAAAGAATTTAATAAGTCAGTAATACCTAACTGTCAAAATTAATAGGTCATGTAGCATTTAACTTGCAGGGAAGTATGGTCAGAATCCAGGAAAGAAGGGTGTCATCATCATCAATTGAAAAAATGAATCATAAAATGTGATGATATTGCACATTAACTCCACAAGAGGGAGCTTTACAGGTCTCTTCATGGAATGGTGGATTGTTGTTTACATTACTATACAAATATTTACATTATCTTGGGAATTCACACAGATTGTCAATTTAAGTACATTAATTATGTAATTAGATGATATGTGGCATCAGATTCCAGGTGGCATGGACGATATAATCATTGTTTTATATAATTAAATAATCAAGTAATGAGTTCATGTAACATCATCCACTTCCCTGAGTTGGCTCCAAATCAGGCTCATGAACGATGCTGTCGTGATTAATTTAAATATTTTAACTACGTAATTGACATTAAGATGGTCTGTAATAATTGCCTCCCACGTCATGTCACCACAATCCACTGATCATGTTTTATCTAATGTCCTACTTTAATAATCAAATAACAATATAATCAGAGGATGAAATGGTCTGCCATACTCCACACAATTGAGTCTCAGTTGACTTCCACATGTTCGAGGGAAACTCCCTGGTTCATCCCTTATTTAATCTCAGAGTTGGGTAGTAACATGCTTAAATGCTGAACTGTCATTGTGTATGCAGGGTTTTTAGAAGATATCACATATTTAATGTTGGGCGGCTGCCTCAAAAGAGATGGACTGAAGTCCAACAATCCCTAAGTCTACTGTAACAAATGGATTATCACCTTCCTGAAGGAAGTCAACAATGGCAAACTCACATTTTGATGAATAATTGTGAGTCTTGTTATCTTTCGTTCCATAGTTTCACTTCTTAGGAGAGAGAGTATTCATAAACGGAAGACTTTGTACTGTTTCTCCACAGACTACGTTCTCTGATGATTATGTAATCTTGAATTTGCTAACCAGTAAAAGCTGTAGGCACACATCTAGAGGTGTGGCTATGACTTGTTTAGGCGAATCAAATGCTGTCATGAAACGTTTTAGGAGATAGTTATCTTGGTATACTCTAATGTCCCGTGATAACACTTTCTCGAAGCTGCTCTCTGATCCTTGGCCCATGTTACCAGGAAACAGAATGCAAGCAGGGTTGCCAGTCAAAATTTATGAACCAACATTCTGTCACATTCTAGTGCCCCTCCTGCATGCTAAAAAGAGTATACCCACCAATGAACTAACCTTATATCCTCACCGAGTTTCTCACAAAAACAAAGCTGGGCTCTTTCTTTTGAGTTCTACATATTTACAGTCTCTCAAGCTACAACATGCCTATAGTGACATAGGCACAAAAACGAAAGCATCATTGTGCCATTCGAGTACAATGATGAGTATTTTAAACCTGTTTTCTATGCTTCAATTTTTAATTTCTAGAACAGAAACAATAGAATTAATCACCTGTACCATAATCGTTTTCCCTTTATTGAAAATAAAATTAACTCCTCTTCATCCTCTTACCTTTAGAGCAGCTTGATCCCATGGGTTCTCAGTGTTGTTTTGATTTGCATTAGGCTGATGATTAAGGATTTTGAGCAGTGCCTTCTGTTTCTTTCAGTCATTTTGGATTCCTCAATTGACTGTTCTCTAGTAAGTCCTGTACCCTGCTTTCTAATATGGTTATTTAGAGTTATTAATTGTTGTGGTGTGTCTTGTTAACAGCCCAACAGAGTTCATTAGATGAGATTCCCTGATCTGGAGATTATACAGTTATTCCATTATTTAAAATCGGTGGTCACTGTGTCCTTCATGGGTCAGTTCTGTTGCAACCTCTCAGAAACTGATGATGCGAAACAGTACAAAAAAACTTTTCATGACAGCATTTGTTTCGCCTAAACAAGTCATAGCCACACCTCTGGAAGTGTGCCTACAGCTTTTACTGGTTACCAAGTTCAAGATTACATAATCATTAGAAAACCTAGTCTGTCGAGAAACAGTACAAAGTCTTCTGTTTATGAATACTCTCTCTCCTAAGAAGTGAAATTATGGAAGGAAAGAAAGACTCACAATTATTCATCAAAAGGTGAGTTTGCCATTGATGACTTCCTTCAGGAAGGTGAGAATCCATTTGTTACAGTAGACTTAGGGATTGTTAGATTTCAATAAATCTCTTTTGAGGCAGCCGCCCAACATTAATATGTGATATCTTCTAAAAACGCTGCATACACAATGACAGTTCAGCATTTAAAATGTTACTACCCAACTCTGCGATTAAATAAGGGATGAACCTGGGAGTTTCGCACAATCATGTGTGAGTCAACTGAGAGGCAATAGTGTGGAGTATGGCAGATCATTTCATAATCTGATTATGTTGTTATTTGATTATTAAAATAGGACATTAGATAATTCATGATCAGTGGATTCTACGATGTGGGAAGCAATTATTATGGACCATCTATATATCAATTTTGTAGTTAAAATATTTAAATTAATCACGACAGCATCGTTCAAGAGCCTGGTTTTGAGCCACCTTAGGGAAGTGGATGATGTTACATGAACTTATTGTTTGATTATTTAACTATATAAAACAATGATTATATTGTCCATGATATTTGGAATCTGGTGTCACAGATCATCTAATTACATAATTAAAGTATTTAAATTGACATTCTGAGTTCATACCCCATATAATGTAAATATTAATAAAGTTATATAAAACAAAATTCCTCCATTCCATGAAGAGACCTGTAAAGCTTCCTCTTGTGGAGATAATGTGCAATATCAACACATTTTACCATACATTGATTCAGTTGAGGATTATGACATTCTTCATGACTGGAGTCTGGCTATGCTTCCCTGCCAGTGAAATGCTACATCACCTATATATTGTGACAGTTAGCTATTACTGACTTATTTAATTCTTTATATTATGTAAGCGATAGAAAATGCCATAACCGATTATGATTAGTGTGCAAATATCTGTTGGGGACAATGTTAGGAAACATGTAGACGTGGGCAGAACATTTTCTGAATGATCTATGCATCTCCCAGGGTATGAGGGATGCTGGACGATTGAGTCCAGATGGTTGCACGGTGCCCTCCGAGAAGTACAAGGACTTCACCAAGGCTGACATCGTGGTCTGGTGTTGACTACCTGCTCTTCCTCCACATCTTCACATCGGTTGTGATCTACAATGAGAAGTAAGGCACTAGGAGGACGGCACCATAACCGAGACCTGGCAAAAGGATGACGACTCAGAACACAGAAGAACTTATCTCTCTCAGCTATGCTGGTGATACATTTGCTGCAGCCAACTTTTCAGCTGTTATCAACACTGTGGCTTCTACAACTACGCCAGGATTGGGCTCATTATCTCACGCCCTGCCGTACCAAAACAGAGATTCAGGCGCTTGTGATGAGGTCAGGCCAACAGAATTCATCAGGCAAGACAGTATGATTATCTGACGAAAAACTGATGGCATTTTAAAAATGCTTGATGACAGCACACAGTTTCATACCTGGCAAGTCTGCCCAGGAATTGATGATACAAAAAAGGTCAATGGCTTACATATTTAAAGATGTAAGTATTCAATTCTTTCATTATATAATCTGTGATCCCTGAAGTTTGGTGCAAACTTGTGTGACTCAAGTGTGACAGAATATCTAACTATCTGATTATTTCATTATTCAAATCTGTCTTATTCTACTCCAGGAAGAGTGGAGTATGGATCCACCTTGTTGGTGTTAAATTGCATCCTGTGAATTCTTCCTTTCTTTCTTTCTTTCTTTCTTTCTTTCTTTCTTTCTTTCTTTCCTTCTTTCTTTCTTTCCTTATTTAATTCAATGTTGATATCAATTTGTTGTCTCTCTAGGGGTGAATTATGAGAAATTATCTCTTTATTCATACATTTTGTGTTCAAATCTATGATTAAGAATTCAATGTCTCTTCAATATTGAGCAATCATTTAGGCTTCCACTTGTTTAAGGTTTTTTCATTTAATTATTAAAATCTGTCAGTATGTATTCAGTGATCACTGGAGGTTTGAGCCTCCTTAGGGGAGACCGTTGTACCAGACCATCACATCATCTAATACTACACAAACTTATTTAACTGTTAAACTAGGAAATTAATTAATAATTCATCATTTAATTTATGTATTTAAAATACAGGTAACGTTATGGACCATAAGTCCCATTTGGAGTCAGATTTTGTTTGTTAATGTTGTAATATCATCTCATTACTTCATCATTTAACTATGTAAATAGATCTTTACATCAGCGATAGGTTTAGGACTTTGGTGCCATCTCATGAGTGTTAATATAAAAGGCCCACTAATTAATTATCAATTTAATTTTTGAAAAACATCATTATTGCAGGAGTAGGTCAGTCTGACTACTCCATGTGGGATTTAAGTATGTACCACCATGTCATTATTCAATCATATTTCATTATATATTACTTATTTAAATCGATGAAGATGTTATTCTTTTGACTAGAGTCGGGCCGTTTCTCCAAGGGAGTTAATCACGTGGAATTATTTAATTATCTAAGTACTACTTCCTAGACAATCACTGGAGAAAGTGTTAACATGGGACATTACAGTCTCCCAAGATAACTATCTCCTAAAAATTTAATGACAGCATTTGATTCGCTTAAACAAGTCATAGCCACACCTCTGGAATTGTGCCTACAGCTTTTACTGATTACCAATTTCAAGATTACCTAATCATCAGAGAACATAGTCTGTGGAGAAACTGTTCAAAGTCTTCTGTTTATGAATCCTCTCTCTCCTATGAAGAAAAACTATGGAACAAAAGATAATAAGACTCACAATTATTCATCAAAAGGTGAGTTTGCCCATGTTGACTTCCTCCAGGAAGGTGATAATCCATTTGTTAGAGTAGACTTAGTATTTGTTGGATTTCAGTCCATCTCTTTTGAGGCAGCCGTCCAACATTAAATATGTGATATCTTCTAAAAACCCTGCATACACAATGACAGATCAGCATTAAAACATGTTACTACTCTGCTCTGTGGTTAAATAAGGGATGAACCTGGGAGTTTCCCACAATCATGTGGGAGTCAACTGAGAGTCAATAGTGTGGAGTATGGCAGACCATTTCATCCTTTGATTGTGTTGTTATTGATTATTAAAATAGGACATTAGAAAATCCATGATCTGTGGATTGTGATGACGCAAAGTGGGAGGGAATTATTATAGACCATCTTAATATCAATTATGTAGTTAAAATATTTAAATTAATCACGACAGCATCGTTCATGAGCCTGGTTTGGAGCCAACTCAGGGAAGTGGATGATGTTACATGAACTCATTATTTGATTATTTAATTATATAAAACAATGATTATATCATCCATGAAACCTGGTATGTGGTGCCACAGATCATCTAATTACATAATTAATGAATTTAAATTGACAATCTGTGTGAATCCCCAAGATAATGTAAATATTTGTATAGTTATGTAACCAAAAATCCTCCATTCCATGAAGAGACGTGTAAAGCTCCCTCTTGTGGAGTTAATGTGCAATATCTTCACATTTTATGATTCATTGACACAATTGATGATGATGACATCCTTCATGACTGGAGTCTGGCCATGCTTCCCTGACAGTAGAATGCTACATCCCCTAATTATTGTGTCAGTTAGCTATTACTGACTTATTTAATTCTTTAAAATATGTAAATGACAGTCAGTGCCATCACCGAATACGGTTAGCATGCAAAAATCTGTCAGGGACAATGTTAGGAAAGTTGTAGACATTGGCAGAGCATTTTCTGAATGATCTATGCATCTTCCCGAGTACGGGGGATGCTGGGTGATTGAGTTCTGAAGGTTGCACAGTGCCCTCTGAGAAGTACAAGGACTTCACCAAGGCCGGCATGGTGGTCTGGCTGTTGACTACCTGTTCTTGCTCCACATCTTCACATCGGTTGTGATCTACCATGAGAAGAAGGAGTGGCACTAGGAGGTCGGCACCATCACCGAGACCTGGCAAAAGGATGACGACTCAGCACACGGAAGAACATCTCTCTCTCAGCTATGCTATTGATGCCCCTGCTGCAGCCATCTTTTCAGCTGTTATCAACATTGTGGCTACTACTGCTACGCCAGGATTGGGCCCACTATCTCACGTCCTCCCGTACCACAACAGACATTCAGGTGCTTGTGATTTGGTCAGGCCAACAGAATTCATCAGTCAAGACAGTATGATTATCTGAAGATTAACTGATGGCATTTTAAAAATGCGTGATGACAGCATACAGTTTCATATCTGGCAAGTCTGCCCAGGAATTGATGCTACAAAAAGAGGTCAATGGCTTATATATTTAAAGATGTAATTATTAAATTCTTTCATTATGTAATCTGTGATCCCTGAAGTTTGATGCCACCTTGTGTGACTCAAGTGTGACAGACGATCTAACTATCTGATTATTTCATTTTTTCAAATCTGTCTGTTTCTATTCCAGGAAGAGTGGAGTCTGGATCCACCTTGTTGGTGTTAAATTGTATCTTGTGAATTATTTCTTCCTTCCTTCCTTTCTTTCTTTCTTTCTTCCTTTCTTTATTTAAGTCAATGTTGATATCATCTCATTATCTCTCTAGGGGTGAATTGTGTGAAATTATCTCTTTATTCATTCATTTTTTTTGTTCAAATCTATGATTAAGAACTCAATGACTCTTCAGTATTCAGTAATCATTTAGGCTTCACACATAAAACACCATCCACTTGTTTAATGTGTATTCATTTAATTATGAAAATCTGTCATTATGTATTCAGTGATCACAGGAGTCTTGATACTCCTTAGGGGAGACCGTTTTACCAGACCATCACATCAACTAATACTACACTTACTTCTTTAACTGTTAAACTAGGAAATTAAGTAATAATTCATCATTTAATTTACATATTTAAAATACAGGTAATGTTATGGACCATAAGTCCCTTTTGGAGTCAGATTGTGGGAGGTGATGATGCAATATCATCTCATTACTTCATTATTTAGTTATGAAAATAAATCTTTACATCAGCGATAGGTTTAGGACTTTTGTGCCATCTCATCAGTGTTACTATAAAAGGCCCACTAATTAATTATCAATTTAATTTTTTTAAAACATCATTATTCCAGGAAGAGATCAGTCTGACTATTCCATGTGGGATTTAAGTATGCACCAGTCATTATTCAATCATTTTTCATTATATATTAATTATTTAAATCGATGAAGATGTTGTTCTTCTTGACTGAGGTCAGGCCATTACTCCATCGGAGTTAATCACTTGGCATTACTTAATTATCTAAGTAGTACTTCCTTGACAATCACTGGAGTTTGGTTCCATCTTCTGATAGTTAAGTATGGAGGACCATCCAATTATTAACTTATTTGATTGCATAAGCAATGATGTCATCCGTCATTTGGCTGCTGTGGGATTGACACAGCAGGAGATCGGTACCAGAAGCAGTGCCCAGAGAATGGGGGACACTGCTTTATACAGTGATTAGTGATTACGCAATAGAAGTTTTTTAACAATCGAATGATTACACGATTTTAAAATACTATACTGTTTCGCATCATCAGTTTCTGAGAGGTTGCAATAGATCTGACCCATGAAGGACACATTGACCACCGATTTTAAAAATGTAATAACTGAATAATCTCCTAATCAGGGAATCTCATCTAATGAACCCTGTCGGGCTCATAAGTTAATACACCACCAACAATAAATCTCTCTAAATGACCATAATAGAAAGCAGGGTACAGGACTTAATAGAGAACAGTCAATTGAGGAATCCAAAATGACTGAAAGAAACATAAGACACTGCTCAAAATCCTTAATCATTAGCCTAATGCAAATCTAAACAACTCTGAGAAACCATGGGATCAAGCTCCTCTAAAGGTAAGAGAAGGAAGAGGAGTTTATTTTATTTTCAATAAAGGGAAAATGATTATAGTAGAGGCGATTAATTGTATTGTTTCCTTATAGAAATTAGAAAATTGAAGCATAGAAAACAGGTTTAAAGTACTCATCATTGTACTTGAATGGCACAATGATGCTTTCATTTTCATGCTTACGTCACTATAGGCATGTTGTAGCTTGAGAGAATGGTAAATATGAAGAACTCAAAGAAAGAGCACTGCTTTGTTTTTGTGAGAAGCTCAGTGATGCTGTAAGGTTAGTTCATAGGTGGGTATACTCCTTTTAGCATGGGGGAGTGGTACTAGAATGTGACAGAATGTTGGTTCATAAATGTTGCCTGGAAACCCGGCTTGCATTCTCTATCCTGGTATCATGGGCCAAGGACCAGAGAGAAGTTTCAAGAATTGGTTAACATGGGACATTACAGTCTCCCAAGATAACTATTTCCTAAAAATTTAAGGACAGCATTTGATTCCCCTAAAAAAGTCATAGCCACACCTCTGGAAGTGTGCCTACAGTTTTACTGGTTACCAAATTCAAGATTACCTAATCATCACTGAACATAGTCTGTGGAGAAACTGTCCAAAGTCTTCTGTTTATGAATACTCTCTCTCCTAAGAAGAAAAACTATGGAACAAAAGATAATGAGACTCACAATTATTCATCAAAAGGTGAGTTTGACATTGTTGACTTCCTTCAGGAAGGTGATAATCTGTTTGTTACAGTAGACTTAGTGATTGTTGGATTTCAGTCCATCTCTTTTTAGGTAGCCGTCCAACATTAAATATGTGATATCTTCTAAAAACCCTCATACACAATGATAGTTTAGCATTTAAACACGTTACTACTCTGCTCTGCGATTAAATAAGGGATGAACCTGGGAGTTTCTCACAATCATGTGGGAGTCAACTGAGAGTCAATTGTGTGGAGTATAGCAGACCATTTTCATCCACCATGATCGGTGGATTGTGGTGACGCGAAGTGGCAGGCAGTTAATATAGACCATCTTAATATCAATTATGTTGGTAAAATATTTAAATTTATCACAACAGCATCGTTCATGAGCCTGGTTTGGAGACACCTTAGGGAAGTGGGTGATGTTACATGAACTCATTATTTGATTATTCAATTATATAAAACAATGATTACATCGTAAATTACAACTGGAATCTGGTGCCACAGACCATCTAATAACATAATTAATGTATTTAAATTGACAATCTGTGTTAATCCCCAAGATAATGTAAATATTTGTATAGTTATGTAAACAACAGTCCTCCATTCCAAGAAGAGACCTTTAAATTCCCACTTCTGGAGTTAATGTGCAATATCATCACATTTTATGATTCATTTTTTCTATTGATGATGATGACATCCTTCATGACTGGAGTCTGGCTATGCCTCCCGGCAGGTATAATTCTACATGCTCTAATTATTGTGACAGTTAGCTATTACTGACTTATTTATTTTAATTCTTTAAATGATGTAAACGACAGACAGTGCCATCACCAATTACGGTTAGGGTACAAAAATCGATCAGGGACAAGGTTAGGAAAGTTGTAGACATGGGCAGAGCATTTTCTGAATGATCTATGCATCTTCCAGAGTATGAGGGATGCTGGGTGATTGAGGCCAGAAGGTTGCACAGTGCCCTCTGAGAAGTACAAGGACTTCACCAAGGCCGGCACGGTGGTCTGGGTGTTGACTACCTGTTCTTCCTCCATATCTTCACATCGGTTGTGATCTACCATGAGAAGAAGGAGTGGCACTAGGAGGTCGGCACCATCACCGAGACCTGGCAAAAGCATGACAACTCAGAACACGAAAGAACATCTCTCTCTCTGCTATGCTATTGATGCCCCTGCTGCAGCCATCTTTTCAGCTGATATCAACATTGTGGCTACTACTGCTACGCCAGGATTGGGCCCACTATCTCATGTCCTGCCGCATCATAACAGACATTCAGGTGCTTGGGATGAGGTCAGGCCAACAGAATTCATCAGGCAAGACAGTATGATTATCTGACGATTAACTGATGGTATGTTAAAAATGCGTGATGACAGCATACAGTTTCATACCTGGCAAGTCTGCCCAGGAATTGATGATACAAAAAATGTCAACGGCTTACATATTTAAAGAGATAATTATTAAATTATTTCAGTATATAATCTGTGATCCCTGAATTTTCTAGCCATCTTGTGTGACTTAAGTGTGACAGACGATCTAATTATCTGATTATTTCATTATTCAAATCTGTCTTTTTCTACTGCAGGGAGAGTGGAGTCTGTATCCACCTTATTGGTTTTAAATTGTATCTTGTGAATTCTTTCTTTCTTTCTTTATTTCATTCTTTCTTTCTCCCTTTCTTTATTCAAATCAATGTTGATATCACTTTGTTTTCTCTGTAGGGTTGTATAACGTGTACTGTTTTTCTACCCGCCGCTGCTGGTCTGGTCCCGCTGCCACGCTGCCAGGCCCAAATAATGCACAGAGACTCTGTATTAGATATTATACTGTTGGCCCGTTACTACTTTCTTATTGGCTAGCTTTGACTTAAGTATTAACACATTTCTGCTGATCTATGTATTTTCACATGGCCTTCTCTTACCGGGGAGGTGGCTGGCATCCAGCTCTCTGCAGACTCTCCATCTTGATTCCTCCTTACTACTTCCTATTTCCTCCTTGTCTCCTAGTCCCTCCTATCTTCCTTTCCTATTGGCCAACAGTGCTTTATTATTAACCAGTATGAGAAACATATACAGAATGACATCTCCCATCATCTCCTCTTTTCTGTCTAAATAAAAACAAGGGTTTTAACCTTAACATCGCAAAATATATTATACAATAGTTATCAAGTAAGAATCACAGTTAACAATATTTAGTCCATTAACATTTAGCAAGATTAAAAGAAACTATTATATCATCTATCCTATATTTGTGAGTCCAAAGTCCTATACGTAACTTATCTGTAAGCCTAACTAAGGAAAACTATAACCACAACTATCTGTCTTCAACTCCTTCAAAGACCACAGAAGGATAATATATAAACTCTAGAAATGAAAGAGACATCTTGCCTGTGTCAGTCACCTGAATTTCTTCTGTAATCTTCCATCTTCAGCCCATAGGCCATAGTGTGTCTGGCAGACCCTTCAGCAAAGCAGGAAACTTTAAACTGTCTTCTTGTATTGGCAGTTTGTTAGTCACTTTCCTCTGTGTCCTGCAGACTGTCTGGCAGACTCTTCCATGAAGCAGGAACTCTATAGCAATGTCCATCTTGAATCAGCAATCACTTTTCTATGGGTCCTGCATGTCCAGTCTATATAGCACAAAGTCAAACAGTCCAGACAAGAGCAGTATTTTGTCCAAATGGCTAGTCTGGCCATATTGGAAGCAAACTCCATAATGAGTTTCTTCATTGTCCATCCCCTTTCTGGTGCAGGTGGTATTACCAAGAGCAATTATGTCTCACTGTCACGAAAACCCTAAACCATTTTAAATGCCATATTCTGTAGGTCTTTGAAAGGTTTGAAGAATGCCTATCTATCTCAAATACATCTCTGTGTATCTTGAAAAACCTAACAACTCTAAGCTTTGACTATCACAGGTAATTATCTATAATCTGTAGTACATTGTACAATATGTTTCTGAATGAAATATATAAAACAATACCTAAACAAAAGGAGAAATATATACATCACAAAATTGACCTTAAATTGTATCAATAAATGAAAATCCATTCCAATACAAAGTATCCATATCTATACCATAATTCCCTTTTTACCTTTAAAAAGAATATTGGTTGTTATCATTACCACATCTCCCATCAGGGTTGAATTATGAGAAACTATCTCTTTATTCATTCATTTTTGGTTCAAATCTATGATTAAGAACTCAATGTCTCTTCAGTATTGAGAAATCATTTAGGCTTCACGCATAAAACACCATCCACTTGTTTGATGTTTATTCATTTAATTATGAAAATCTGTCATTACGTATTGAGTGATCACTGGAGTTTTGAGCTTCCTTGGGGGAGACCGTTGTACCAGACCATCATGTCATCTAATACTACACTTACTTCTTTAACTGTTAAAATAGGAAATTAAGTAATAATTCATCATTTAATTTACGTATTTAAAATACAGGTAACGTTATGGATCATAAGTCCCGTTTGGAGTCAGATTTTGGGAGTTGATGATGTAATATCATCTCATTACTTCATCATTTAGCTATGTAAATAGATCTTTACATCAGGGATAGGTTTAGGACTTTGGTGCCATCTCATCAGGGTTGATATAAAAGGCCCACTAATTAATTTTCAATTTAATTTTTTAAAAACTTCATTATTCCAGTAAGAGATCAGTATGACTACTCCATGTGGGATTTAAGAATGCACCACCATGACATTATTCAATCATTTTTCCTTATATAATAATTAATAAAATCGATGAAGATGTTGTTCTTCTTGACTGGAGCCAGGCCAAACCTCCAAGGGAGTAAATCACGTGGCATTACTTAATTATCTAAGTACAACTTCCTTGACAATCACTGGAGTTTGGTTCCATCTTTTGAAACTTAAATATGGAGGACTATCCAATTATTAACTTATTTGATTGAGTAAGTAATGATGGTGTCATCCGTCATTTGGCTGCTGTGGCATTGACACAGCAGGAGATCGGTACCAGAAGCAGTGGCCAGAGAATGGGAGACACTGCCTCATACAGTGATTACTAGTTACGCAATAGTAGATTTTTAACAATCGAATGATTACACGATTAAAAAAAAAACAAAACTACTGTTGCGCATCATCAGTTTCTGAGAGGTTGCAACAGAACTGACCCATGAAGGACACAGTGACCACCGATTTTAAAAATGGAATAACTGAATAATGTCCTGATCAGGGAATCTCATCTAATGAACTCTGTCAGGCTGTTATCATGACACACCACCAACAATAAATAACTCTAAATAACCATATTAGAAAGCAGGGAACAGGACTTAATAGAGAACATTCAATTGAGGAATCCAAAATTACTGAAAGAAACAGAAGACACTGCTCAAAATCCTTAATCATCAGCCTAATGCAAATCTAAACAACTCTGAAAAACCATGAGATCAAGCTCCTCTAAAGGAAAGAGGATGCAGAGGAGTTAATTTCATGTTCCATGAAGGGAAAGGGATTATGGTACAGGCGATTAATTGTATTGTTTCCCTTCTAGAAATTAGTAAACTGAAGCATAGAAAACAGGTATAAAATACTAATCATTGTACTTGAATGGCACAATGATGCTTTCGTTTTCATGCTTATGTCACTATAGGCAAGTTGTAGCTTGAGACACTGGTAAATATGTAGAACTCAAAAGAAAGAGCCCTGCTTTGTTTTTGTGAGAAACTCAGTGAGGCTGTAAGGTAAGTCCATCGGTGGGTATACTCCTTTAAGCATGTGGGAGGGGCACTATTATGTGACAGAATTTTGGTTCATAAATGTTGCCTGGCAACCCTGTTGCATTCTGTATCCTGGTATCATGGGCCAGAGAGCAGCTTCGAGAATGTGTTATCATGGGACATTACAGTCTCCCAAGGTAACTCTCTCCTAAAACTTTTAATGACAACATTTGATTCGCCTAAACAAGTCATAGCCACATGTCTGGAGGTGTGCCTACAGCTTTTACTGGTTACCAAATTCAAGATTAACTAATCATCAGAGAACGTAGTCTGTGGAGAAACAGTTCAAAGTCTTCTGTTTATGAATACTCTGCCTCCTAAGAAGGCACACTATGGAACAAAAGACAAATAACACTCACAATTATTCATCAAAAGGTGAGTTTGCCATTGATGACTTCCTTCAGGAAGGTGATAATCCATTTGTTAGAGTAGACTTTGTGATTATTGGATTTCAGTCCATCTCTTTTGAGGCAGCCGCCCAACATTAATTATGTGATATGTTCTAAAAACCCTGCATCCACAATGACAGTTCAGCATTTAAACATGTTAATACTCTGCTCTGTGATTAAATAACTGATGAACCTGGGAGTTTCCCACAATCATGTGGGAGTCAACAGAGAGTCAATTGTATGGAGTATTGCAGACCATTTCATCCTCTGATTATGTTGTTATTTGATTATTAAAATAGGACATTAGATAATCCATGATCAGTGGATTGTGGTTACGCGATGTGGGAGGCAATTATTATAGACCATCTCAATATCAATTATGTAGTTAAAATATTTAAATTTATCATGACAGCATTGTTCATGAGCCTGGTTTGGAGCCACCTTAGGGAAGTGGATGATGTTACATGAATTCGTTATTTGAATATTTAATTATATAAAACAATGATTATATCATCCATGACACCTGGAATCTGGTGCCACAGATCATCTAATTACATAACTAATGAATTTAAATTGACAATCTGCGTTAATCACAAAGATAATGTAAATATTTGTATAGTTATGTAAACAACAATCCTCCATTCCATGAAGAGAACTGTAAAGCTCCCTCTTGTGGAGATAATGTGCAATATCTTCACATTGACTCAATTGATGATTATGACGTCCTTCATGACTGGAGTCTGACCATGCTTCCCAGCCAGTAGAATGCTACATCCCCTATTTATTGTGACAGTTAGCTATTAGTGACTTATTTAATTCTTTAAATTATGTAAACGACAGACAGTGTCATCACCGATTATGGTTAGGGTGCAAAAATCTGTCAGCGACAAGATTAGGAAAGTTGTAGACATGGGCAGAGCATTTTCTGAATGATCTATGCATCTTCCAGAGTACGAGGGATGCTGGGTGATTGAGTCATGAAGGTTGCACGGTGCCCTCTGAGAAGTAAAAGGACTTCACCAAGGCCGGCACGGTGGCCTGCCTGTTGACTACCTGTTCTTCCTCCACATCTTCACATCGGTTGTGATCTACCATGAGAAGAAGGAGTGGCACTAGGAGGTCGAACCATCACCGAGACCTGGCAAAAGGATGACGACTCAGAACACGGAAGAACATCTCTCTCTCTCAGCTATGCTATTGATGCCCCTGCTGCAGCCATCTTTTCAGCTGTTATCAACATTGTGGCTACTACTGCTAAGCCAGGATTGGGCCCACTATCTCACGTCCTGCAGCACCACAACAGACATTAAGGTGCTTGTGATGAGGTCAGGCCAACAGAATTCATCAGGCAAGACAGTATGATTATCTGACTATTAACTGATGGCATGTTAAAAATGCGTGATGACAGCATACAGTTTCATACCTGGCAAGTCTGCCCAGGTATTGATGATACAAAAAAAAATGTCAACGGCTTACATATTTAAAGACCTAATTATTAAATTCTTTCATTGTATAATCTGTGATCCCTGAAGTTTGGCGCCACCTTTGTGTGACTCAAGTGTTACAGACCATCTAACTGTCTGATTATTTCATTATTCAAATCTGTCTTTTTCTACTCCAGGGAGAGAGGAGTCTGGATCCACCTTGTTGGTGTTAAATTGTATCTTGTGAATTCTTTCTTTCTTTCTTTCTTTCTTTCTTTCTTTCTATCTCTCTGTCTCTCTCTCTATTTCTTTCTTTCTTTCTATCTTCCTTTCTTTATTTAAATCAATGTTGATATCATTCTGTTATCTCTCTAGGGGTGAATTATGACAAACTATCTCTTTATTCATTCATTTCTTTATTCAAATCTATGATTAAGAATTCAATGTCTCCAGTATTGAGCAGTCATTTAGGCTTCACGCATAAAACACCATCCACTTGTTTAATGTTTATTCATTTAATTATGTAAATCTGTTATCATGTATTCAGTGATCACTGGAGTTTTCAGCCTCCTTAGGGGTGACCGTTTTACCAGACCATCACGTCATCTAATACTACACGTACTTCTTTAACTGTTAAACTAGGAAATTAAATAATAATTCATCATTTAATTTAAGTATTTAAAATACAGGTAACGTTATGGAACATAAGTCCCTTTTGGAGTCAGATTTTGGTAGTTGATGATGTAATATCATCTCATTACTTCACCATTTTACGATGTAAATAGATCTTTACATCAGCAATAGATTTAGGACTTTGGTGCCATCTCCTAAGTGTTAATATAAAAGGTCCACTAATTATTTATCAATTTAATTTTTCAATTTTCTCATTATTCCAGGAAGAGATCAGTCTGACTACTCCATGTGGGATTTAAGTATGCACCACCATGACATTATTCAATCATTTTTCATTATATATTCATTATTTAAATCGATGAAAATGTTGTTCTTCTTGACTGGAGTCGGGCCATTCCTCCATGGGAGTTAATCACGTGGCATTATTTGATTATCTAAGTACTACTTCCTTGGAAATCACTGGAGTTTGGTTCCATCTTATGAAAGGTAAGTATGGAGGACTATCCAATTATTAACTCATTTGATTGCATAAGTAATGATGGTGTCATCCGTCATTTGGCTTCTGTGGGATTGACACAGCAAGAGATCGGTACCAGAAGCAGTGGCCAGAGAATGAGAGACACTGCCTTATACAGTGATTATTGATTACACAATAGTAGATTTTTAACAATCGAATGATTACACGATTTAAAAAAAAACTGTACTGTTTCACATCATCAGTTTCTGAGATGTTGCAACTGAACTGACCCATGAAGGACACAGTGACCACCGATTTTAAAAATGGAATAACTGAATAATCTCCTGATCAGGGAATGTCATCTAATGAACTCTGTCAGGATGTTGACATGACACACCACCAACAATAAATAACTCTAAATAACCATATTAGAAAGCAGGGTACAGGACTTAATAGAGAACAGTCAATTGAGGAATCCAAAATGACTGAAAGAACCAGAAGACACTGCTGAAAATCCGTAATCATCAGCCTAAATCAAATCTAAGCAACTCTGAGAAACCATGGGATCAAGCTCCTCTAAAGGTAAGAGGATGCAGAGGAGTTAATTTTCTTTTCAAGAAATGGAAAAGGATTATGGTAGAGGCGATTAATTGTATTGTTTCCGTTCAAGAAATTAGAAAACTGAAGCATAGAAAACAGGTTTAAAATACTAATCATTGTACTTGAATGGCACAATGTTGCTTTCGTTTCCATGCTTATGTCACTAAAGGCAAGTTGTAGCTTGAGTGACTGGTAGATATGTAGAACTTAAAAGAAAGGGCCCTGCTTTGATTTTGTGAGAAACTCAGTGAGGCTGTAAGTTTAGTTCATCGGTGGGTTTACTCCTTTAAGCATGTGGGAGGGGCGGTAGAATGTGACAGAATGTTGGTTCATAAATGTTGCCTGGCAACCCTGTTGCATTCTGTATCCTGGTATCATGGGCCAAGGACCAGAGAGCAGCTTCGAGAAAGTGTTATCATGGGACATTACAGTCTCCCAAGGTAACTATCTCCTAAAACTTTTAATGACTACATTTGATTCGCCTAAACAAGTCATAGGCCCACCTCTTGAAGTGTGTCTACAGCTTTTACTGGGTACCAAATTCAAGATAACCTAATCATCAGAGAACATAGTCTATGGAGAAACAGTTCTAAGTCTTCTGTTTATGAATACTCTCTCTCCTAAGAAGTCACACTATGGAACAAAAGACAAATAAGACTCAAAAGTATTCATCAAAAGGTGAGTTGGCCATTGATGACTTCCTTCAGGAAGGGGAAAATCCATTTGTTAGAGTGGACTTTGTGATTATTGGATTTCAGTCCATCTGTTTTGAGGCAGCCGCCCAACATTAAATATGTGCTATCTTCTAAAAACCCTGCATACACAATTACAGTTCAGTATTTAACCATGTTAGTATTCTGCTCTGCGATTAAAAAACTGATGAACCTGAGAGTTTCCCACAATCATGTGGGAGTCAACAGAGAGCCAATTGTGTGGAGCTTGGCAGACCATTTCATCCTCTTATTTGTGTTATTTGATTATTAAAATAGGACATAAGATAATCCATGATCAGTGGATTGTGGTGACGAGATTTGGGAGGCAATTATTATAGACTAACCTAATATCAATTATGTAGTTAAAATATTTAAATTTATCACGACAGCATCGTTCATGAGCCTGGTTTGGAGCCACCTTAGGGAAGTGGATGATGTTACATGAACACATTATTTGATTATTTAATTATATAAAACAATGATTATATCGTCCATGACACCTGGGATCTGTTGCCACAGATCATCTAATTATATAATTAATGAATTTAAATTGACAATCTGTGTTAATCCCCAAGATAATGTAAATATTTGTATAGTTATGTAAACAACAATCCTCCATTCCATGAAGAGACCTCTAAAGCTCCCTCTTGTGGAGATAATGTGCAATATCTTTTCACATTGTATGATTCATTGACTCAATTGATGATGATGACATCCTTCATGACTGGAGACTGGCCATGCTTCCCTGCCAGTAGAATGCTACATCCCCTATTTATTGTGACAGTTAGCTATTAGTGACTTATTTAATTCTTTAAATTATGTAAATGACAGACACTGCCATCACCGATTATGGTTAGGTTGCAAATATCTGTCAGGGACAAGGTTAGGAAAGTTGTAGACATGGGCAGAGCATTTTCTGAATGATCTATGCATCCTCCAGAATACGAGGGATGCTGTGTGATTGAGTCCTGAAGGTTGCACGGTAAGAGATCAGTCTGAATACTCCATGTGGGATTTAAGTATGCACCACCATGTCATTTTTCAATCATTTTTCATTATATATTAATTATTAAAATCGATGAAGGTGTTGATATTCTTGGCTTGAGTCGGGCCAATCCTCCATTGGAGTTAATCACGTGTCATTATTTAATTATCTAAGTACTACTTTCTTGACAATTACTTGCACCAGATTGCAGGTGTCTTGGATGATATAATCATTGTTTTGTATAGTTAAATAATAAAACAATGAGTTCATGTAACATCATTCACTTCCTTAAGGTGGCTCCAAACCATGCTCTTGAACGATGCTGTTATGATTAATTTAAATATTTTAACTACAAAATTGATATTTAGATGGTCCATAATAATTGTTTCCCACATCATGGAATCCACTGTTCATGGATTATCTAATGTCCTATTGTAATAATCAAACAACAACATAATCAGATGATGAAATGGTCCACCATACTCGACACAATTGACTCTCACTGACTCCCACATGATTGTGGGAAACTCCCAGGTTCATCTCTTATTTAATCGGAGAGCAGAGTCGTGAAATGTTTAAATGCTGAAATGTCATTGTGTATGCAGGTTTTTAGAAGATCCTACATATTTCATGTTGGATGGCTGCCTCAAAAGAGATGGACTGCAATACAATAATCACTAAGTCTACTCTAACAAATGGATTATCACCATCCTGGAGGAAGTTAACAATGACAACCTCACCTATTGATGAATAATTGTGAGTCTTATTATTTTTGTTTCCATAGTATTAATTCTTAGGAGAGAGAGAATTCATAAACAGAAGAAATTGAATGTTCTCTGATAATTAGGTAATCTAGAATTTGGTTACCAGTAAAAGCTGTAGGCTAACTTCCAGAGATTTGGCTATGACTTGGTTAGGGAATCAAATGCTGTCATTGAAAGTTGGGAGATTGTAATGTCCCATGATAACACTTTCTCGAAGCTGTTCTCTGGTACTTGGCCCATGATAACAGAATAGAGAATGCAAGCAGGTTTGCCAGGAAACATTTATGAACCAATACTCTGTCCTATTCTAGTGCCCATCCCACATGCTAAAAGGAGCATACCTAAAGATGAAGTAACCTTACAGACTCACTTTGTTTCTCACAAAAATATAGCAGGGCTCTTTCTTTTGGGTCCTACATATTTACCCGTCTCTCAAGCTAGAACATGTCTATTGTGTCATAAGCATGAAAACGAAAGCATCATAATGCCCTTCAAGTACAATGATGAGTATTTTAAACCATTTTTCTATGCTTCAATTTTCTAATTCCTAGAATGTATACAATGCAATTAGTCGCCTCTACCATACCTGTTCACTTTTTCGAAAATAAAATAATCCCTCTTAATTCTCTGCCCTTTAGAGGAGCTTGATCCCATGGTTTTTCGTCATTTTTTAGATTTGCAATGGTCCAGAACTGCCAGGGCCGGGTCCGGGGGCCGAGGCCGGAGCCGGGTACAAAATTAAATTGATAATAAATTAAATTGATAATAAATTAAATTGATAATAAATGTATAGGCATTTTATATTAACACTGATGAGATGGCATGAAAGTCCTTAACATATCGCTGATGTAAAGATCTCTTTATATAGCAAAATGATTAAGTAATGAGATGATGTTACATCAACTCCCAAAATCTGACTCCAAAATGGACTTATGATTCATCACATTACTTGTATTTTAAATTCATTAATTAAGGGATGAATTATCATGTAATTTCCTAGCTTAACAGTTAAGGAATTAAACGTAGTATTCGATGATGAGATAGTCTGGCATAATTGACTCCCCTAAGGAGGCTCAAATCTCCAGTGATCACTGAATACATAATGACAGATTTTTGTATTTAAATGAATAAAATTTAAACCAGTGAATGGTGTTTTATGCCTGAAGCCTAAATGATTGCTCAATACTGAAGGGTCATTGAGTACTTAATCATAGATATGAACAAAAAAATGAATGAATAAAGAGATAATTTCTCATAATTAACCCCTAGAGAGATAACAAATCGATATCAACATTGATTTAAGGAAAGAAAGGAAGGAAGGAAGAAAGAAATCACAAGAGACAATTTAAAACCAACAAGGTGGATACAGACTCCACTCTTCCTGGAGTAGAAAAAGGCAGATTTGTATAATGAAATAATCAGTTAATTAGATTGTCTGTCACACTTGAGTCACACAAGGTGGCACCAAACTTCAGGGATCACAGATTATATAATGAAGGAATTTAATAATTACATCTTTAAATATGTAAGTCGTTGAGCTATTTTTTTGTATCTTCAAATCCTGAGCAGACTTGACAGATATGGAAATGTAAGCTGTCATCAAGGATTTTTAAAATGCCATAAGTTAATCATCAGATAATCATACTGTCTTGCATGATGAATTCTGTTGGCCTGACATCATCGCCAGCATCTGAATCTGTTGTGGTGCTGCAGGATCTGAGATAATGGGCCCCTTCCTGGCTTAGAAGTAGTAACCAAGATGTTGCTATCAGCTGAACAGATGGCTGCAGCTGAGGCAAAGCCAGCATATCTGAGAGATGTTCTTCCGTGTCTTGGGTCCTCATCATTTTGCCAGGTCTCGGAGATGGTGACGACCTCCTAGTGCAACTCCTTCTTCTCATGGTAGATCACAACCGATGTGAAGATGTGGAGGAACAGCAGGTAGTCAACACGCAGACCACCATGCCGGCCTTGGTGTAGTCCTTGTACTTCTCGAAAGGCCCTGAGCAATCTTCTGGACTCAATCATCCAGCATCCTTTTTATTATCGGCTATGCATAGATCATTCAGAAAATGCTCTGCCCATATCTACATCTTTCCTAAACTTGTCCCTGACAGATATTTGCACACTAATCGTAATCGGTGTTGGCATTGTCTGTCGCTTACATAATTTAAAGAATTAAATAAGTCAGTAATAGCTAACTGTCACAATAAATAGGGGATGTAGCATTTTACTGGCAGGGAAGCATGGCCAGACTCCAGTCATGAAGGATGTCATCATCTTTAATTGAATAAATGTATTGTAAAATATGATGATATTGCACATTATCTCCACAAGAGGAATCTTTACAGGTCTGTTCATGGAATGGACGATTTTTGGTTTTCATAACTTTATATATATTTACATTATCTTTGGTATTAACACAGACTGTCAATTTTAATACTTTAATTATGTATTTATATGATCTGCGGTAACAGATTCCAGGTGTCATGGATGATATAATCATTGTTTTTTATAGCAAAATAATCAAACAATGAGTTCATGTAACATCATCCACTTACCTAAGGTGGCTCCAAACCAGGCTCTTCAATGATGCTGTCGTGATCAATTTAAATATTTTAACTACAAAATTGATATTTACATGGTCCATAATAATTGCTTCCCACATCGTAGAATTCACTGATCATGGATTATCTAATGTCCTATTTTAACAATCAAATAGCAACATAATCAGATGATGAAATGGTCTGCCAAACTCGACACAATTGACTCTCACTGACTCCTACATGATTGTGGGAAACTCCCAGGTTCATCCCTCATTTAATCGGAGAGCAGAGTCATAAAATGTTTAAATGCTGAAAAATCATTGTGTATGTATGGTTTTAAGAAGATCCTAAATATTTCATGTTGGACGGCTGCCTCAAAGGAGATGGACTGCAATCCAAAAATCCCTAAGTCTACTCTAACAAATGGATTATCACCTTCCTGAAGGAAGTCAACAATGGCAAAGTCACCTTTTGATGAATATTTGTGATTCTTATTATCTTTGTTTCCATAGTATTAATTCTTAGGAGAGAGAGAATTCATAAAGGGAAGAAATTGAATGTTCTCTGATAATTAGGTAATCTAGATTTGGTGACCAGTAAAAGCTGTAGGCAATCTTCCAGAGGTGAGGCTATGACTTGGTTAGGGGAATCAATCGCTGTCATTGAAAGTTTAAGGAGATAATTATCTTGGGAGACTGTAATGTCCCATGATAACACTTTCTCAAAGCTGCTCTCTGGTCTTGGCCCATGACACCAGGATACAGAATGCAACAGGGTTGCCAGGCAACATGTATGCACCAACATTCTGTCACATTCTAGTGCCCCTCCCACGTGCTAAAAGGAGAATACCTAAAGAAGACCTAACCTTACAGCCTCACTGATTTTCTCACAAAAACGATGCAGGGCACTTTCTTTTGGGTTCTACATATTTAACTGTCTCTCAAGCTACAACTTGCCTATAGTTGACTTAAGCATGAAAATGCATGCATCATAATTCTATTCAAGTACAATGATGAGTATTTTAAACCTTTTTTCAATGCTTCAATTTTCTAATTCCTAGAACGGATACAATACAATTAGTCAACTCTATCATAAACCTTTTCACTTTTTTGAAAATAAAATAATCCCTCTTAATTCTCTGCCCTTTAGAGGATATTGATCCCATGGTTTCTCGGCATTGTTTAGATTTGCATTGGTTCAGAACAGCCAGGGCCAGGGCCAGGGCCCAGGGCCAGGGCCAGGGGCCAGGGCCAGGGCCAGGGCCAGGGCCAGGGCCAGGGCCAGGGCCAGGGCCAGGCCCTGGCCAATTCTCTCCACCATGAAACTCACACATTTAACGTTGTTCCCCTAGACGTTACATTGATATTGGTTTTATCCCTATTACCTTTCCTAACCTAGCATGATGTTTCCTTGATTCTTTGTTTTGTTCATTTTTTAATGAAATTTTACTACAAACATTTGTTTTCATAATGTGAATTGTGTCTGTATCAATGTGTAAAATTCATGTGCCTGCCTGCAGAAGCCAGAAATGGGCACTATATATTTGGAGCGAGAGTTAAATGTTGTAAAAACCACTTTCCATGGATACTGAGAAATGAACTCAGGACTTTGGGAAGAGAGAAAAGCATCCTAGCCTTGACCTAGTTCTAAATACCCAGATTTAAATTTACAATTAAAATAATTTCTATTTCTTGAGGAATTTAGTTGAATGTGTTCTTTGTGATCAAGCACATGCCTGTGCACATGTGCTACCCCTCAACATTAGCAAACCATGGATAATTTTCAGGAGCTGGTTCTGGCTTCTTAAATTTTAGTTCCCTTGAATTGAACTCAATTGGGAAATGACTTTCAATGTAAGTGACATTTCCCTTTGATTTACCTCAATGGATCTTAATTTTAAATATATTTTTTAGTTCAAAATACATAGTACAGTGTTTCATCATTTCATCTTCACATACTTTTGATTCTGTGCTTTTCTTGTTTTCTTCCCACACTGAATTCCAATTTTACCCTCACCATCTGAAGCTGATTCTTTTCTTCTCCCAATTAGTTCTAAAATTTATTTACTAGTGACCCGGTTTAGCCATTTTGTATCTACCAAAATAGACTTCAAACAAAAGTCAATCAAATGTGTGTTTGAAGAACAATCCATACTCAAAGGACAACGCCACCAATATGATATTTCAATTCTTAATATCTGTGTCCCAAGCACATGATTAGAAATTATACACAAAGGAGTAAACAGGAAGACATTATTAAATGAGTGTTAAATTAACAAAATATAAATAAACAAAAATAAATGTATTTAATGGAAAACATATGTGGGAACCTTGACCCTGCTGGCCACACAGCTGGTGGAAAGCCCTTGCACAGAGAATGTCCTAGAACCCCTCCAACACACCACAACTTCCTGGATTTGCTCTGAGCATCCTGGAACCACCTATCAATGAAGATCCACCTTGAGCCTGTGCTCACCTTATCTTTGAGATCCATTGCTTTCCCTCCACCAGAGTTGAGTGTGGAACCAGGCCTGGGTAACCCCCCCCAATTGTTCCCTGAGTTAATTCTGCACCTCCAACCCCCCCCATATCATTGGCCTGAGTGGATCAGTCCTGGAATTCTAGTACATGTACCACCCAGAAACTGACTTCCCCTCAACCATGGTCCTTCTGGTTCACTGATGATGATGAGCATTGGTCCAATAAACTGTCCTTCTCCTTGGAACTTCGTGGGTTTTCTGTGAGCATACTGGATGCTCTTATGCACCCATGATTTTCTTGACACTGCCATCATTCTATGTTTGGTCTCCTCTTCCTACAATCTGCCTGAGGTTCCACTCTGAGCATATTGAATCCACCAATCCAAGCAGGAACACCTTAAGATTACATTCACCTGATTTTTGGCCCTATCGCGTTTAATCTGCCTCTGGTGAGTCTGGCAGCAGGCCTAGTTGAATCTCCCCATATCCTTCCCTGTGAAATACTGGGATAGCTCTGCATTTCTCTCCCCCTATAAACTTGACCTAAGTGTTTTAGTCCTGGTATTTAGTTTCCATTAGCCACCCACATAATGCCTTCCTGGGGACACTGCTCAAGATAAGTGTTTAGCCCCAGTGGTCCCAATATTAAATCCATCTCCTTAGAACTTCCTGGGTGGGGTCTGAACATAATGGAAATGCCTACCCATGCAGGACCACATTGAGCCTATACTCACCTGATCTTTGATCCCCATCATTTGCACTCTCCCTGAATTCTGGAGACCATCCTGAGTCTGCCTACTCCATATCATTAGATCTTCTGTGGCCTCTGGTTGAGAGACCTCCAAGAGAGCTCATATTATCCAGAGTTACAGATAGGAAACTGTTTACCCAGATATACACACCAAGACAGGAGGACAGAGAAAAAGATAGACTCCAAGTGCACCCACTGGAAGAAGAAATGGTGGATGGCAATAAAAAGTAGATTCAACAATACAAAGACCAGTATGTTATCACCAGAACCTAAGTACTCTACACAAACTAGACATGGAAATAACAAAATAGATGAAGCAGAAGATAACAACCTAAAAAACAACTTCATAAAACTGATAGAGGAACTCAAGGAGGATATGAGAAAATTCACTAAAATAATGGAAGAAAAAACAAAAAATAATTGAAAGAAATACAGGAAAACAACAAGAAAAATGCAAGAAATGAACAAATATCTTAAATAAAATAAGAAAGCCAAGAAAAAACAATCAAACAGATGAAGGAAACCATTCAAACAGTTCAAGACCTGAAAAGTGAAATAGGGACAATAAACACACACACACACACACACACACACACACACACACACACACACACACACACACACACGCACACACACACTGAGAGAATATTGGAGACTGGAAAA
Source organism: Phodopus roborovskii (assembly GCF_943737965.1). Lineage (NCBI taxonomy): Eukaryota > Metazoa > Chordata > Mammalia > Rodentia > Cricetidae > Phodopus > Phodopus roborovskii. Next base: position 124,966 of record NW_026125733.1, read on the forward strand.
TTGATTAAAGTGTAAAGAACTACAAATGCAAGCATAACCAACAGAAAACAGGAGATCAAAGTGGGAATCTCAGGCATTGAAGATAATATGGAGGAAATCAATTAACAGAGGAAAGAAAATTTAAATCGAACAAATCCTTAGCACAAAATATATAGGAAATATGGCACACAGTGAAAAGACAAAATCTAACAATAATAGACATACAAGAACGTGAAGAAGCACAGATCAAAGGGGCAGAAAGCATATTCAACAAATTCCTTGAAGTAATCATTTCCAGTCAGAAGTACATGCCAATGAAAGTACTAGAAGCACACTAAACACAAATAGACTTAAATATTAAAAGGCACTTAATTATCAAAACACCTATCATACATATTGACAACAGAACATTAAGAGCAAAACAATAAGACCTAGTAACATATAGAGGCAGACCTATCAAAATTGCAACTGAATTCTCCATGGAATCTCACAAGGCCAGATGGTCCTGGATAGATTATGAACAAATAATGAGAGTCCTCAGATGCCAGCCCAGTCTAAAATAATGTGCAAAAACAAGATATTTAATGTCAAAGCCAGATTTCCTAACCATATTTCCATAAATCCAGTCCTACAGAAAATTCTGGAAAGAAATTCTAACCAAGCAAGCTAACTACAATAATGAAGACATAGCCAAAGTTAATATTAGGTTACAAGAACCAAAAAGAAAAAGTGGGCGAGTATACTCACAATACCACCACCAACAACAATGAAACAAACAAGAATTAGCAATCTATGGTCTTTAATTTCCCAAAATATTAACGGTCTTATTGCCTATAAAAACACACAGGCTAACAGAGTGTATATTAAGACAGATTTCATCCTTCTAGTGCATTCAAGAAATGCATCTAAGATTCAAAGACAGACATTACCTCAGTGTAAAAGGTTTGCAAAATATCTTCCAATCAAAGTAACTCAAGAAGGAAGAAGGTGTAGGTGTCTAAATATTAAGAAGTTTAATTTCAAACCAAAATCACTCAAGAGATGAAGAAGGTCATTTAATAATCAGCATAGGAGAAATCCATCAATATAAAGTCTCAATTCTGAACATCTCTGAACCAAATTAAAAGGTACCCATATTCTTAAGAGAAACACTAGTAAAACTCAAAGCTCACATAAAACCTTACTCACTCATAGTGGGAGATTTCACCACCCTATTCTGAACACTAATCAGGATTACCAAACTTAAGTTTCACAAATAAACACAGGAACTAACAAAAGTTTTGTCCCATTTGGTTTTAGTATTCATTTATAGAACATCCAATCCAAACACAGAAGAATATACATTCTCCTCAGCTACACATTGAACCTTCTGTAAAACTGACTACATACAAGGCAACATAACAAACCTCAACAGATAAAAAATAAAATAAAATTGAATAGCTCCCTATATCTTATCAGATTACCATGATTTTGAGTTGGAATTCTACAAGAATACAAACTGCAGACACCCTACAAATTCATAGAAACTGAATAATGAGTAAATTACCACTCCCTGGTCCAGGAAGAAATAATGAAATAAATAAAAGTTTTGTAGAATTCAATGAAAATGAAGACAGAACATACCTGAACTTATGGGACACTTTTAAAGCAGTTATACAAGGAAAGTTCACTGCAATCAGTGCTCATGTGAAGTAAACAGATGATAGTCAAATTATATAATTAAGAGCTCAACTGAAAGACATAGACCAAAAAGAAACAAACTTACCCCGGAGGAGTACCTGAATAATCAATTTGAGGGCTGTAATCGATAAAGTAGGAACATGGAAACCAATACAAAAAATGAATATAACAAAAAGTTGGTTCTTTGAAAAATAAACAAGATAGACAAACCTTAGGGGCAAACAAATCAAGAAGCAGAGAGAGAACATGCAAACCAGCAAAATCTGAAAAGAAAATGGGAATATACGAACAAACACTGAGGAAACCCAGAGACATTTCAGGTCATACTTTGAAAACATGTACTATACTAAAGTAAAAAATCTAAGGGAAATGGACAGATTTCTGGATTGTTATCACTTATCAAATTCAAAACAAGGATAAATAAGCAATTTAAATAGATTTAGATCACATACTGAAATAGAAATAGTCATGAAACTCCACACAAGCCCCCCCCCCAAAAAAAAAACAAACCCATAGACACAAGGCCAAAGGACTTCAGTGCAGAATTCTACAAATATTTCATAGAAGTGCTAATACCAATACTCTTCAAATTGTCTCGCACAATAGAAGCAAAAGGTTCATTACCATTTTTTTAATTAGTTTACAATTACCTTGATATGCAAGCCTCACAAAGACACAACTAAGAAACAGAATTACAGGCAGATATCCCTCATGAACATTCATGCAAAAGTATTCAATTAAATACTGGAAAATCGATTACATGAACACATCAAATAAGTCCTCTACCATGACCAAGTAGGCTTCATGTCACAGATGCAGGGATGGTTCAACATATGAAAATCTATCAATTTGATCCACCATATACATAAAGTAAAACAGAAAAATCACATTATCATCTCACTAAATGCTGAAAATGCCACTGTCAAAATCAAACACCCTTTTATGATAAAGTCCTTGGAAAGAACAGGGATAACAGAAACCTACCTAAACATAATAAAAGCCATATACAGTAAAACAACATAGAACATTAACCTATGTTTAGAGAAGCTTAAGACAATTCCTCTAAAATAAGGAACAAGACAGCTGTCCATTCTCTCCATAAATCTTCAATATTGTGCTTGAAGTTCTAGCTACAGAAAGAAAACAAAGAAGATCAAAGGGACACAAATTGGAAAGTAATAAATCAATTTGTTACTATTAGCAGATGATATGATAGTTTGCATAAGTGACCCAAAAAACTCTACCAATGAACTCCTACAGATGATAAACACCTTTCAAACAGTGACAGTACACAAGACTAATAAAAACAAAAAAAAAAATCAGTAGTGTTACTATATACAGAAGATAAAAGGGATGAGAGTCACCACCCTTTACAATAGGAAAAACAACAAATAACATCTTGGAGTAACTATAACCAAACTAGTAGAAGGCCTATATTGCATGGTCTTGTGTCTTTAAAGAAGGAAATTAAAGAAGATACTAGAAAATGGAAAGATCACCCATGCTCTTGAATTGGTAAGATAAATATCGTAAAAACTCCAATTTTGCCAAAAGCAATCTACAGATTCAAAGCATTCCCGGTAAAAATCCTAGCACATTTATTTCTTCACTGACCTTGAAAAACAATACTCAACAGTATATGGAACGACAAAAGAGTCACAATAGTCAAAACAATGCTGTATAATAAAGGAACTTCAGAAACCATCACATTCTCCGACTTCAAGCCCTAAGCTCTATTATAGAGCTAAAGTACCAAAAAAAGCACTTGGTATTGGCACACATATAGAAAGGTAGACCAATGGAACTGACAATCCTGATATCAACCAACACACCTACAAAATCCTGAGTTTTGATGAAACAGGAAAAATAATACAATGGAAGGAGGCAATCATTTTCAACAAATGGTTCTGGCAAAACTGGATGATGATATGTAGAAGACTACAAAGAGACCTATGTGAATCGCTATACACAAAACTTAGAACAAATTGATCAAAGACCTAAACATTAACCCAGCTGCCCTAAACCTCTTAGAAGAGAAAGTTTGAGGTACTCTTGAAGGAATTTTTACAGGACAGTGTCGCCTCTACTTTGACCAGCAAAGAAAACGCAACATTCAGACTCTTCTTTAAGCAGTTTATTCAGGAAACTTGTATAATCTTCTGACCCAGGGGGCAGCCCAGCCCACAGCTTAAAAGCCCTTGGGCAGTCAACCCCAGAATGCCATATGGTGAAAAACAAAAAAAGACAGGTCCATATAAACAGAAGCAAGACAGATTCTCAGCTTTTAGCCAAATATGGAATTGTTTAATACAGAGAGTACTCACCATCGGGAAGGTGGAGGGCAGAAGCCAGCGCCATCTGTAAGGTGCGGCACTTCGCAGCTCTCTACAGGAGAGTTATTCCTAGTCATAATACCAAACAGTGAGATCAATAATTAATAAATGGAACCTACTGAAACTGAGAGCCATATGTAAGGCAAAAAACACAGTGGACAACACTGTGGACAGCACAAAGAGTGAGAACAGATTTTCACCAACCCCTTATCTGACAGAATGTGCAAAGAACTCAGAAACTAATCAACACAACATCAAATAATGAAAATTAAAGGTGGGGTACTGAATACACAATTCTCAATAGAGGAAATAAAAATGGTTGAAATACATTTACGAAAGTGCTCAACATCCTTAGTCATCAGGGAAATGCAAACAAAAACAACTCTGAAAAAATTTTTACTCCTGTTAGAATGGTTAAATCAGAAACACCATGAACAGCTTATGCTGGAAAAGATTCAAGGAAGGGGAACACTCCTCCACTGCATTTGGGAGTGAAAATTATACAGCCATTTTGGAGATCAGTATGACAGTTCCACAGAAAAACCAGAATCATTCTACCACAGGACCCAGTAATTCCCCTCTTAGGCATACACCCAAATGATCAGCAAAGACATCAGTTCAACTACTTTCATAGCAGCATTATTTGTAATAGCAAGAATCTGGAAGCAATATAGATGCTCCTCAAATGAAGAATGAATGAAGAAGCTATGGTACATTTACTCAACGGAATAAATTCAATGAGGAAAAATGGAATTTTGAAATACTTTAGTGAATGAATGAAACTTGAAATTCCTGAGTGAGATAACTGACTCACAAAAGGCTCAACATGGATGTACTCACTCATATGTGGATTTTAGACATAGAGCAAAGTATCACCAGTCTACAATTCACACTACTATAGAAATTAGGATAAAAGGAGGAAACTATACAAGGGAATTTTACAAGGTCCCCAACAGAAGGAGAAAGCATCATCAACTTCCCAGCATGTCAGGAGCATGAAGGGACAGTGAGTAGAGAGAAAGATAAGGGAGAGAAGGGTAGGAAAGGAGAACATGTGTGACCAAGATGATTGAGTCAGGTGTGGAATAGAGGAAAGCAAGAAAAGAGATATCATAATAGAGGGAGACATTATAGGTGTGAAGAGAAAATTGATTCTAGAGAAATGTTCAGTCTTACAAGGATGACCACAACTAAGAATCTGAGAAACACTGTGATGCTGAGTAGAAGCAGCCGGAGTATGGTGGGGACTGAAGAATTCCCCAAACAATTCTGTCAGTCCTGTGGGTACAATCCAAGCCAGGCAAGGTTTCACTGACTTTGCCTGCTCCAGCAGGCTTCATCTCTGCTAAACAGTTCACCCAAGTATGTGGCCCAATGTGCATTTTCTTAAGTAGCTTACCATCCCTTAAATACAGGAAGAGCCCCAAGGTCAAAGATAGAAAATTTCATTGTCCTGCTCTGCCCTGTACAATACTTAAAGAACTTTATGAAATCAACACTAGGGGTCTCTATCTGTATCTCTACTCTGTCTCTCTCTTTGGTTGTGTTTTTGTATGGGTTTATTCTTTGTGTGTTCCCTGGACAGGAAGCTACTTCTTGGAGAGCACATAAACAGTCTCAAAGAGATAAGGATGTGTCAAATATATGGTGGTAAAATAAGAGCTGTATGGGATGACGAGTTTGCATGTAGGGGAAACCTTATAGGACTCCTTTAGTGCTATCTCAGGTTGGGATAATGTGTGGTAAGGTCTTTTCCTTCACATGCGTCATCCACGTGCGTGCATGAGTGTGTGTATGTGTGTGTGTGTGTGTGTGTGTGTGTGTGTGTGTGTGTGTGTCTGTACTTGTGGCTAGCTGGATCAGTCTATTTTGTGGGAAACATATGGGAGGATTCAAGATTAAACTTTCCAGTGGCCACTCTGGCACATCTCTGAACTCAGAGTTCCACATTACATGCCCAGGTATCTCCCTTTGTAATATTGGAGCAAATGCCTCCAGGAGAATTGTTGGAGAAAGCAATATAAGGAGAAAATATAATCTGAGAGCCTTTTACTCAGAAGATCCATTTCATCTGAGCAGAGGTGAGATCTATGGGCTGGCTTGGCTCTTCTGCTTCTCTGATTTGCATCTTGAAAACTGAACCCCAATATCTGTCTCTGGTCCTTTTATTTTTATTTTTTGTGCTACATGCTACAGAGTGGGAGATAGCTCAGAATGGTTGCATGGTGATGCTTAGAAGATGACTAGGGTGTGGGCACAGGGCAAAGGCCTGGGAAAAAAGTGGAAAAGTTGGATTGAATGTTTATTCTTTCCTTGTACTCTTAATACCACATCAAGCTCCGTAGTGACCTGCCTCCTGGGAAGAGGCCAAGGATGTCACAGTTACCTTAGTGGGATAATATGGCCGATACTAACAGATAATTAGCTGATAATACAGCATAGCATCCAATTGAATGTAGATGGCTTGGTACTGTGAGCATGAAGGCCAAGGTATTTATGGCCTGTATCCTTTTTTTTTTTTTTTTTCAGAAAAATCACACCCATGGGACCCTTGTTCTTTAAAACTGGATCCATCACATATTCTCACAGCCCCTGCTCTTTGTCCTATGTCCAGCATGGAAATGACATCTGCCAAATGAAAAGTCAGTTCTGGTGTTTGGGCCATATTTACTTGAGTGATCCTAACCCATATGTCATCTGCCTAACTTCTTTTGTGCCCTGTGATTTAGAACACCACCATCCTGCTGCCCTATCCATCCTGGCGAATACTGGGAGGCCTCTTTTGGTCTGGATTCTTTGACAATGAACATTTATTTGCTCAGTTTGCAAGAAGCCAACATACACAATACCACCCTGGATGCTGAAGTAGGAAGGAGGTCAGTGTTCCATCATGGAATATGGTGGGAGGTGGACATCAGAGAAACTTGATGGGGCAGTTAGGGGAAAACACACAGCCCCCAGTTTCTAAGTCCATAAATTTGGTTCTGAAGGGGAGCACCTGTTTGAGGTTTAGGTCATCTTGTGTGAGATGGTGTTTTTGCATGCAAGTTTTTGGGCTGAAATCTTCTGTCTGTTGCATACTTGTTTCTGTTGCATGGATGTAGAACCCTGTGGGAAAATGATTAAGGCCCCATGAGGGTTTCCTGTGATGACTCCTGGGTCGTTTTCTGAAGTCACTGAGGACAGGGGTGAGTTTGTTCTGCAGTTAACATGGTGTGCAAAGCATGAATTGCTTATTCTACCTCAGTTTCTATGTTACCTTTCCTCATTCCACTTCAATCTCTTCAGAAACCCCTGAGTCCATTGAGGGCTAATCTATAGGTCAATGACTCAAAAAAATTCCATCTTGAGGGAGACTTACAGACTTGGAGAAATGAAAGACAAATTTCCTGAATGTTTCCTGGTTAGTGGTGGTGGTGCAAGGCTGTGGGCTGGAGATAGACTGTGAGAGTGCTGCAGGTAGCTCAAATTGGTTGCCTTGTGATGCTTAGGAAGTGATGAGGTTTGTGGTTTGGGTGCAGGCTCTGGTTGGCAAAGGGGCATATTAGATGTAATGTTTATTCTTTTGATGTTTCATTGTATCAACATCTAGGAAACTGGGGCAGGGCTGCTTCCTCGGAAGCGGTCATGGATGTCACCTTCCCCTTGGTGGCCCCTGATGCATATCATGTAGTACAGCTTCCACCTTAACTCAGAGAGAGGGGTAACTTTAGCTGTAGTATCAAGGATCCCACTGGCTTTTCACTTTTTCTTCTAAATATCAGACCCATGGGAATGTTGTCCCTGAAATCTCAACTCCTCATAAGTGCACACAGTTGTCTACTCTTTGACTTGTGTCTATACTAATCTGACCTTCTGCCAGGTGTGATGTCAGTGCTTGGAATAAGACCCTATTGATGTGGCTTGTCCTCACAACTGTTTTCATCTGCCCATCCTCTGTGCCCTGAGCTCAGTGACACCACCATCTCACTGCCTTACCAGCACTGGGTCAGCCTGAGAGGCTGCTACTTGGCTGGCTGTCTTCACATGGCTGCATTGTTTTGGTTGGGAGCAAGATTGCAGCAGAACTAAAGCAGGCCTAACAGTTGGAGTGGTCAAGTTGGTGGCCAGGTTCAAGTAGATAGCTGTTGGACAATAGGAAAGCAAGATAGGCAGGACTAGGAGACAAGTTGAAAAGAGAAAGTAGTAAGGAGGGATCAACATGGAGAGGCTGGGGAGATATGATGCCTGAACCACTCCCCGGTAAGGTGAAAAGGTGAAACTACGTGTAAACAGATAGGATAACAGAAATGGGTTAATACTTAAGACAGAGCTAGCCAATAAGAGACAAGTAATTGGCCAACAGCATTATATCAAATACAGAGTCTCTGTGTGTTAATTGGGGCTGGCACGGTGGCAGGACAAGACCAGCAGCAGGAGGAAAAACCTTACTCCTTACAGATAGCTGCTGGATTTCTGAAGGTTTTGGGGTGGCTGTCAGACAAGGCTGGGTGAACACTTAGCCACTAGCACCCAAGGCCATGATTTAGGTTCTAAAGCTTCTCCATTATGTTTCAGATTGGTGTGAGATTTCTGAGGATTTAACAGTGAGCCCCTCTGTGCTCTCACAAGGAGCAACGTCTTGACTTTCACAGGGCTGGCAGGGACCCAAATCTGACTGTCTAGGGACTATAAAGTCGAGGACCCTTTGAGGTCTGTGACCCCATTCACCTCACCACACTGCACCTTCCCAAACACCTGGAATCCATCCAATGCTGCAGGCCTAGAGACCCAACTCTGGCAAGTCTTGGCCTTAAAGCTTGTTTGTTTCCCATCTTTGGAGCTTCGTGCCAATGGATATATTTTCTTTGGAAAGGCCAGAGGAAGAGCACCTATGACGTATTGAAACTGGTATTCTCTGTGCACTACTACCAATAAGCCAAATGCTTTTGTGAATCAGGCCAACACTTCCCCATGGTTGTCTGTACATTTGTTGGCTGACTAGAGAAAGGCTTTCTGTAATGGCCCCAAAGGGATGAACCCATTCGGACGCCCTGGTCTTCCACTAATTCTGAAGGACTTGTGAGAAATGCCTGTAAAAAAGGTTCCTAAACCTCTACTCCTATACCCAATTCTAAATTCTGCAATAACTCCTCTCTAATGAACTTGTACTGAGGAAGTCCCCTTAATTCCAAGAGTTCTGAAATTCTATTAGCCAAATAGTTCTCTGATATACCACAATGCCCATGGAGGTATGCCTTTCTGCACATTAGGAATACACACATCTCATCAAGGATGCGAGTGTTACCATTGCCCCAAAGTTTTAAACTTCTCCCTTAGACTACTCTATATCCCCAATCTCTGTCCAAGCTTCCCTAATGTTTCCTTCTCATCAAGGAGATGTCATACTTTCTGTTCTGGCTGCTGTGATAAAAGGATACAAAAACTCAACATTTCTGTACAAGATATAATTTTCTGCTCTAATTTGGGCAAGCAACACCTAGTATTACCAACTATCTGGAAACAAATCTACTGCTCTCAATTATGTTTTCAAATACATAGCATTCATTTTATTTGGAATCTACTGATAAGCATTGTGGCTACTTCCTGGAATCCAGTTGTAGAGAGGGAGGAGTGATGAGCAAACAGATCAAGACCATCCGACGAAAGCCATTGAAATTTCTGATGTGAACAAGGGGAAGTGCATGGATACCAGATTGACTACTTAGAAACCAGCAAAGGACAGAAATGGTCTTCCTGCATATAGGAGGCCTCAGCAGTCTATAGGGCCTCTGGTAAAGGAACACCATTTATACCTACTGCATGAATAGATAATGGAAGCCCATTCCTCATACAGGAAAATTTTCTTTGCCTAGACCCATGGTGGAGGCAATATGACCTGCAAGAAATGATGTGAAAGTCCTGGAAGAGTGCCCCACAGAAAGCCTCGCCCTTTCTATGGAGAAAAGGAGGAATGATATAGGTGACACTGGGCAACATGGAGAAATGGTAGGTATAAAGAACTCAGATTGATATGTAAAATAAGATTGTATTGTTTCTTATTTTAATAAAAATATGAAAAAATAAAGAAAACCATGTGGACAACAGCTATAAGTCATCTGAATGACTTTGTTACTGGTGATAATGGTGATAACACAAAGAAGTTAGACATGCATGGAGATTAGTTGTCAAGAAGAAAAGGTTTCATGGATTATGTTTGTTACAGTGGGAGATGAGGATGTCTTCACATCAGAAAATAAGATACTTTTGTGGAATATTGAAAAAAAACCTCACCAATAATAATATTTCTTCTATAGTTAAATTAATTAGGAATGCAGAGAATTATTTTATGGTATTAAAATAATTTCCCAACCAAAATTAGCAAATTACTGGTAATCTACAGAAAACTATCTGCTCTGTGATGGGAGATGTTATTCTGTATATGTTTCTCATACTGATTAATGAATAATTCACTGTTGGCCAATAGGAAAGGAGGAGGGACTAAGAGACAAGGAGGAAAGGAGAAGAAGAAAGGAAGAGCCAAGATGGAGAGTCTGGAGAAAGCAGTTTGCTGGCCGGCTCCCCGGTAAAGAAATACATAGATCAGCAGAAATGGGTTAATAATTAAGACAGAGCTAGCCGATAAGAAACTAGCACCTGGCCATCAGTATAATATCAAATACAGAGTCTCCCTGTGTTATTTGTGGCTGCGCAGCGGCGGCAGGAAAAGACCGGGCAGTGGGTGGAAAAAGCATACTCTTACAGCTCTGGTTACTTGTGACAAGGAATCTCTGTGAGAGTGACTTTTGTGAACAGAGTTGTCATTTATCTTTGCATTGTGCATTGGGGGAAAATTTAAAGTGTGTGTGTTTTTTTTATATTTCTCTTTGTGTATCTCTTGCGAAAAAATTAATTACTCACCTACATACTACACATAGTCATTGGCCATGGGGTGCTGTTTACTTTGGGAAAACAAGATGAAGAAACTTTATATTCTTTGTGTGTTTTGGACATCAGCCCTCTGTCAGATGTAGGGTTGGTGAAGATCTTTTCCCAGTCTGTAGGCTACATTTTGTTTTTGTCAACTATGGCCATTGCCTTACAGAAGCTTCTTAGTACCAGGAGGTCCCATTTATAAATTGTCAATCTTGGTGTCTGTGCTACTGGTGCTATGTTCAGGAAGCAGTCTCCTGTACCATTTCCTTCAAGAATACCTACCATGTACTCTTCTCAGAGGTTCACTGTAGCTGGACTTATGTTGAAGTCTTTGATCCATTCGGACTTAAGTTTTATGCATGGGGATAGACATGAGTCTGTAGCCTTTTACATACTACCACCCTGTTGTGCCAGCACCATTTGTTGAAGGTGTTTTCCTCCTCCCAGTGTACACTGTTAGCTGTTTAATCAAAAATCAGGTGTTCATATGTGAGGGGTTTAATATCAGTATTTCAATTCCATTCCATTGGACTGTCTACTTTTATGTAAATACCACGCTGTTTTCAGGACTATAGCTCTATAGTAGAATTTGAAGTCAGGAATGGTCATGCCTGCTAAAGTTCCTTTATTTTATAGGGTTGTTTTGGCTATTCTGGGTCTTTTTTTTCATATAAAGTTGAGTATTATCTTTTATAGTCAGTGAAGATGTGAGCTGGGATTTTGATGGCAAATGCTTTGAATGTCTAGATTGCTTTTGGCAAGATTGCTATTTTTAGTATGTTTATCCTACCTATCCAAGAGCATGGGAGATCTTTCTATTTTCTGGTGTTTTCTTTAAATTCTTTCTTTAAAGACACAAAATTCTTACTATATAGATATTTCACTTGTTTAGTTAGAATTACCCCCAAGATATTTTATGTTGTTTGTGGCTATTGTAAAGGGTAATGTTTCTTTGATTTTTTTCTCAGTATTTTTAATGTCTTTATATATTAGAGCTATGGATTTCTTTAGTTAATCTTGTATCCTGCTAATTGGCTTAAGGTGTTTATCAGCCATAGGACTTCTCTGGTATAGTTTTTCAAGACACTTTTGAAAACTATCATATCATTTGAAAATAGTGTAAGATTGACTAATTTTTCCAATTTGTATCTCCTTGAAATCCTTTTGTTGTTTTATTACTCTAGCTAAAACTGCAAGTACAATATTGAAGAGCTGTGGAGAGAATTGGCAAACTTGTCTTGTTCTCGATTTTAGAATAATACAAAGAATTGAGGAAACTAATCACATAAACACCATATAACTTTATTTTAAAAAAAGTGGGGTACACAACTGAATAGAGACTTCTCAATAGAGGAATCCAAATTGGCTGAAAGACATTTAAGAGAGTGCTCATCATCCTCAGCCATTAGGGTAATGAAAATCAAAACAACTCTGAGATACCATCTTATTCTTGTCAGAATGGCTAAAATTAGAAACACCAATGACAACTTATCTTGCAGAGGATGTGGAGAGAAATGGACACTCCTCCACATATGGTGGGAGTGCAAATATGTACAGCCATTTTGGAGATCAGTATGATGGATTTTCAGGAATATGGGTATCTCCAAATTGGCTGTACATATTTGCACTCCCACTAGCTATGGATGGCTGTTCCCCTTTATCCACATCCTCTCCATCATAAGCTGTCATTCATGTTTTAGATTTTAGTCATCTCGCTTGAGTATCATGGTATCGAAGAGTTGTTTTGGTTTGCATTTCCCTGATGACAAAGCGTGTTGAGCACATTCTTAAGTGTCTTTCCACCATTTTTGATTCCTCTAATGAGAATTCTCTATTCAGTTCTGGACCCCAGTTTTTAATAGGGTTATTTGGCGTTTTGGTGACTAATTTCCCAAGATCTTTGATTTTGGAGATCAGCCCTCTGTCATATGTGGGGTTGGTGAAGATTTTTTTCCACTCTGTGGGCTGCTGTTATGTCTTGTTGACTGTGTCCTTTGCCTTACAGAAGCTTCTTAGTTTCAGGAGGCCCCAGTTATTAATTGTGGATCTCACTTTTTATGCAACTGGTATTATGTTCAAGAAGTGGTCTCTTGTAACAATTCATCCAAGTGTACCTCCTACTTTCTTTTCTATGTGGTTCAGTGTGGCTGGATATATGTTGATGTCTTTGATCCATTTGGACTTAAGTTTTTGCATGGCAATAGACATTACTCTATCTCTAGTCTTCTACACACCACCATCCAGTTATATCAGCACAAATTTTTGAAGAGGCTTTCTTTTTTCACATTGTATAACTTCAGCTTCTTTTTTAAAAATGAGGTTTTCATAGGTGTGTGGGTTAATACCAGGGTTTTCAATTTGATTCCATTGGTCTTCTGTGTACTTTTGTGCCAATACCAACTGTTTTCAGGACTATAGTTCTGTAATAAAGCTTGACATTTGGAATTGTTATGCCTCCTTAAGTTCGTTTATTGCACAGGGTTGTTTTGGCTGTCTTGTGTCTTTTGTATTTCTATATAAAGTTGAGCATGAGCAGGATTGAAGGGAGCAGCTTTGCCATCGGATGCCTGTGATGGACATGGACAGGTGACATTGGGTGCAGGGTCAGGGGAGGCCCCATCCCCTGCCAGCACTCTGATTTGCATATTCAAATGCTGCCTGGAGACTCAGAAGACATCAAGAAAGTACAGAAACTGCCTGGGTTAATTTGCATAGCCACACCACCAAAAGAGATAACCTGCATATATGTGCATGTCAAAATCCCAAACAGCTGGGATAACTTGCATGCATTTGCATAGCAAAAGCATGTAAAGAACCATAAATTTGCATATTAAAGTGCATTCCCACAACTCGGGTTTTTTTCATTTGCATATCCAAATGTGAACCCCAATCAGTCTCACAGATTTGCATGCACTGTGCTCATTTGCATAATCTCAATTACTAGTGCCTCCTTTGCATAACACCAGTCTCATTTACATATTTAAATGGGCGACAGGGTTTTAAGTTGATCCAGACTGCTCAGCATCAGGCCCACCCATTAGCTGCAGCCCTGACCAAGCTCGCCTGCCCCCTGCAGGTCCGAGGTCACAGTCAATGACCCACTCTGGGCCTCACCCTCACCTACAGCAGTGCCAGCCCCTCCTTCCTGTCCTCCAGCCATTGCAAGGCAGCTCCCAGGTAAGGAGGTGCGAGAGCTGGAAGCACAGATTCAGGATAGGCGGGCCCCCGAGTGTGTGGCTGAAGTATGGGTGTGGCCTCTGTGGTGGACAGGTCTTGGTCCGGACCGTGTACTCACAGGAAATGGTGACCGGGAGCAGGAGGTGACCTCCCGCCCACCCCTCACCATTTTCATCCCCAGGTGGGCGTGGCAGGAGTCTCCTACCACACTCTGAGGTCAACAAGCAGCAATGCTAGGGCCCACAGGGCAGTGGCCCTGGAGGTCGTGGCAGTGCAGGTCATGACAGTAAAACCCCTGGGGATGCAGGGTGTGGCCCCAGTGAAATCACAGACCTTGGCCAGGTCTCCCCCCCCTCCTGATCCTTTGCTGTTAATCACTGCAAGCCACGCCCCTCTCTGTCAATCACTGCAGGCCCCGCCCCATGCCAGGAGGAGTGCAGGACGACTGGGCGGGGGCCATGTCTGCCATCTTCATAGGTGGAGAAGGGGGGGCCCCCAAGCCTATGGCAGGACTTCCTGGCAAGGGAAACCAGGCAGCTGAGACTCACGACAATCTTCGTGGGTGGGGCAGGACTTCCGCTCGCAGATTGCAGCCAAAGCCGACCTTAGCCGAGGCCATCAGGAACTTTTGTAACTGCTGTGGCCAGGACTGCATTACCCAGCATCCTATGCGGCCGCTCTCTGCTTCGCTGCCCAGAGACTTCCGGGTTTGGACGTTCAGGCCAGGGACTGCATTTCCTGGCATTCTGTGGGGTCGATTCCTGCCTATAAGCCCAGGGACTTCCAGTTTTCATGTGTTGAGGCACGGGACTGCATTCCCCAAGGTGCTTGAGGTGGCTTCCTGATTTTCAGCATGAAACTTCCGGTTTTAGTTCGTGGAGGCTGCCCAGAGACTTCTGGGTTTGGACGTTCAGCCCTGATTGCATTTACCAGCATCCTTTGTGGCTGCTCCCTGCTTCTCTGCCCAGGGACTTGTTTTCATCTTTGGCAGCCCAAGGATGCTTTGAGGCTGCATCCTGCTTTCCTACCAATGGACTAACGATTGCAATCTTTGACGGTCCGGGATTGCAGTTCCCAGCATGCTGTGTGGCCATATCTTTCTTTTCGACCTTCGACTTCCAGTTCTGGACTTCGAGCCCCCCCCCCCCCCCGAACTACAGTTCCCATCAGGAACCAAGCTTGTTTCGATCTTTTCAGTTCCTAAACTTCTGTGCTCCGAGGATCCAGGACTCCATTTCCCAGCATCCTGTGTAGGCACTTCCTGCTTTTCTGCAAGGAACTTCTGGTTTTGCTCTGAGTGGCCAGGACTCCATTTCCCAGCATCCGCCAAGTACACTTCCTGCTTTTGTGCCACAGAAATTCCAGTGTAAAAAACCGCTTATTATTATTATTTTTAAAGTTTCTCGCTTTCTGTTTGTTTGATTTTGTTCTGGGGTTTTTTGAGCCAGGGTTTCCTGTGTGTCCCATGCTGCCCCAATGGCCAATGCCGGGCTCCCGGTGTGAGATTCCCGGGGGAGGCGGTGACTGACAGAGTTGTGTTTATTATTATTTTTATTATTATTATTACTACTAATCCTGTTATCATCATCATTGTTATTAATATTTATCATTGTTGTTGTCATTTATATTACCGTTAATAATTATTTATCAGTCTTGTTATTCTTGCTATTGTTATTCTATTATTAATAGTGAAAGACCAAAAAGTGAAGTTAAATGAAGGACAGTTTGACCTGGAAAGCTAACCAATATCTGTTTCTTGGAATTTGCTAGCTTCCTCTCACCAGGCCATGAGATGACTAGAATTCACACTGCCCCTCCTTTCTGCCCCTCCTTTCCTGTGAGTCAACTGGTGGTGAATAGGGTCCTTAGGAAACAAAGAGATAGCTGCAGCTGGTTTGCCCAGACAAAATTAATTAGCACACCCTGAGGCCCTAAGGTCGGCTGACTCTAATAGCGAGACCATCCTACATCCAAGGGTCACATACTCAGTGAACAGAGGGTCCCACCCCCTCCCTAAGCTAGTGGGTTTGCCTTTAAAAACACCTGGGCCCAGGGGAGGGGGCTTCTCCCTAGCCAGCATGCTGGAGGAGCCCATTTGTGCAAACGTTTCCTATTCAGTGAAGTCTCTTGCGTTTTGCAACAACTGGACTGGATATTGAGTTCTTGGGGTATCGACTGAACCTGGAAGACTCCTCATTCTGAGGGTTATTATTATTACCATTTTAATTATCGTTATCGTTATTTTTGGTATTCTATCATTGCTGCTGCTGTTGTTATTATTATTTTTTATTATCATTATCAGTGTCACTATTATTTTGTTATTATTATCATCATCGTTATTATTAGTACTGTCATTATTAATTTATTATTGTTGTTCCTTTGCTGTAGCTAATACCTATAAAACACATAAACGAGACTTAGCGCCCACGTTGAGTTTATTGAGAGAGGGTAGAGAAAGGGGGTACTTCCCTGATTGCATATCCAATACCACATGTTCAGTGCTCAACCATATATACAAAACCAGTAGAATTGTACTCAATTGGTTTTATTGGCATGTTTTTGCATACAAATCCATTCATACATGCTTAACAAGAAAGGAATTTCAAGTGAAGAATATGCAAAGGAATGGAGAAAAGACATGAAGGGGTAAATTGGTGAAATACAGTTTAAATAAAAGGCATGAGAATAAATTTTAAATAATGAAGCTGACTAGAAATATAGCTTAGCAGTCAACAGCACTGGTTGTTGTTACAGAGGACACATGTTCCATTATCAGAAACCATGACAGCCAGCCATCTTCTGTAACTTGAGTTAAAGGGAGATGGTACCCTGTCCTAACCTTTGCAGGTACTTTGCTTATGTGGCTTCAGACAAACATCCTGTTATGAGTGGTTTTTCTGTTCTCACTGCTGCACCAGCCCCCAGGTAACACACAGAGGCATTGTATTAGATGTAAAGTTGTTAGCCTGTTACTACCATTTCTTATTGGTTAGCTGTGTCTTAATATTAAACCATTTCTATTAATCTAATTATTTCCATATGGCCTTATCTTAGCAGAGTGAGGGGCCAGCACTCTGCTTTCTTTGTTTCTTACATCTTGAATCTCCTCCCTACTTCTCCCTCTGTCCTCCTTGTCTCCAATCTCACCTACCTTGCTTTGGTATTAGCCAACAGTGCTTTATTCATTAACCAATTAAAGAACCATATTTACAGAATGACATCTTCCACCCCTTCTTTGCAGGTACCGTGCACAAATGCATAGGAGCAGACAGTCATATACATTACTTAAAGCTTAAAAAGGGAGTTATCTACAGTGATTTCACAGCCCTGTCCTAGACATCAGGAAGACCTAGTTTAGATGAACTCCTGGTCCTGCACAGAAGCAAATATGGCTTTCTGTGAGGCATAATGTTCAGAGATAAAAATCAGCCATAATCTGAAGTTAAAATAACTCAAAAGGAATTTTGGTCTAAGGACATGGTATAGACATGTGACTTGTCCTTAATGTTTTCTGTATTTGTGTCTTTCATCCTTTGTATGTGTGCAATTCACAGGCTCTGATACATCTTTAGAATGTATTGAGACACCTCTATACTGTAGGTCACAATTTAAGGTCGAAAAGATAGATTTTTTTTTTTCTCTGTAAGTCTTCAACCGTCTTAGTGGCTGCACTTAAATACTTCTGTCCCTTTTTAAATTGTTAGAAATATATCCTTTGGACTGAACCTAATAAAGGATTAAGGATGATATCATACTTGGGATGGAAAATCGATTCTAGACTGTCTTATTTTGTGATTTTTGCAATTCAGACTTTTGGGAGGGATCCCCATCCTGCTTCCAAATAAATAACACACTGGAGCTTATTCTTACTTGTGAATGCCTGTACTTGCTTACCTTGGCTTTTTTTTTTTTTTTCTGAATTTTGTAACTTTAAGTTACCCCATCCACCTTTGGCCTCTGTGATTTTTTTCATTCCTTACTTCTGTGTATCTTATTTTTATTTACTCTTGCTCTGTCTTAAGATACTTATATGTGCTTTCCTTGCCCCTTCATCTCTTCTGCTGGATTTCTCATATTCATTGTGTGCTGCACTTCTCATATTTATTTATTCTATCTGCCTTGCATCCCTGCCTATCCTTTCTTCTGTCTTGTTCTTGGTCAGTCAGCACTTCATTAGACGAACAGGATGCTCTAGACATTCAAATAACCACAGCTTCCTAGAGCTAAATAAACTCAACATCACATCACCTTTCCCACTATCATTTAAAATATGTTCATAGGCATAAAGAGATTAACATATATTAAAATAAAATTGCACAACATCACCTCTTTGAGATTAGCCAGAGTTTGATGCTCAGAGTTCTTAAAGATATTTGCGTTTGTTACTCATTTAAATATGTGGAGTGAATTCTGCTTTGGAAGACATATTAAAGCTGTATCTCCATAATTATACAAAATGTTTCTGAGACAGCACTCTTTTGACAGCTCAGGTGACTTTTGTTCCCATCCTTTTATTCTCCAGATCAATGAACTTACTTCCCTCTTATTTTACAAACTAAATACTTAAATTAATGGACTGTACCATCTCTGAGTTTTCAAATTACAAATTTGAGTCCAGTAGTCATATATCCATTGCAGTTACCAGAAAAGGAATTCTGTGTGGAACATGTCTCCAGCATTCAAATCAAAATAGAAGGAATAGTTTCTAGTGTACATTGAAGGGGGAAATGGTAGGCAATCAGCTGCTGGAGTTACCATAATGGAAAAGGCCCAGAATACAGCAGAGTTGTGATTTCATAATTTCCAAGTATTGGGATTGTGGTTGTCTGTACCAAGGCCACTGTGGATTTGTTTACAATGTTTTTTAGTTGTTCTGCATTCCTCTTGTGATTTATTGTCTGATTATCCTCCTTCAACATTTGTATACTTCCTTTAATAACTAAATCCATTGGTTCACATTAGCAAGGGATTTGCTGTTGAGTGTGGCACAAATCTCCAGCCAAAATGGAATAAGTTTCTTCTTCTTCACATGTAGCACATGACTTTGAACAATGCTGTCTTATAATTTCTTCTCACTATTCACTGTCACTCATGTCTCCTTACCAGCATGCAGTCATTTTTTTCCATGTGAATGAAAACTGACAGAATTGATGTGTGCACAGTTTATGGTGGGATGTTTAAACTACTCAGTATTCACTTTCCAATTAGGATGGACTTCCATATAGATGTTTAGAATCAGAAAACACAGATATATATGATTCATTATAGTAGCAGTTATGAGGTAGTAGTAAAAGCAATTTTATAGTTGTGTTGTTGCCAGAACAGGAAGAACCAACTGTATTACCGTGACACAGCATTAGGATACTTAGGAACAAGTTGTTTATACTAATGAGTCCTGTGGCTCAGGCTTGCCTGACTCTATTTAATTGATGAGTTGTTTGTAATTTTAATCCAGACTCTGGTGCTTTGTCGTGGGTAGACAGTTTTGCATTGCTTTCAGGCAGGACACTCATTGTTTTGTGAAATAGAAAATACCACAGGAGATGTATTTCTTCTAATCCCTCTGATTTTATGAGGGACTTACCCATGAAGAGGGACCTGTATATGAACTGAGTTCACTGACCAATACAATGGTGGTCACAGTACAAAAAGGGAGGGGGAAATAAGGAGTTTTGTTCCCTGCTTTTATTGTAGTTGGCATTAGCACTAGGAACTGCGGAAATCATTTTTTTTTTCATGATGCCATTGCTTCACAGTTAAGTGTCCTTGGTCTTACACAATCCTTGCAGTTTTATGAGGTCCCATTTATTAATTGTTGGTCTGTTCAGGAAGTTGTCTCCTTTGCCAGTTTTCCACACTTGGTCTTGTTTTTGTTTTAGTGTGTCTGATTTTCTGTTGGGAAAATTAACACACTTGGCCTTGAGTCTTGTGCCGGTGGATGTAAATGAATCTATTTCAATTCATATAAAAATTCAGTTTTACCTGCACCATTTTTGAAGGTGCTATTGTTTTGTTTTTCCATTTTTTATTTCTGAATTTCCTCATCAGAATTCAAATGTCCACCTGTGTTTTGATTATATGCCATGATCTTTAATTCATTCCATTTTTGAACATGTTTGTTTTCTGTACAGAGCCATGCTATTCTTTTACAGTTGAGTTGTTTTACCTATGCTTTTTGTTTTTCATATGAAGGTACAAACTGTATTTTCTAAGTTTTTAATGAAGTTTGTTGTAATTTTTATGGGTATTGTGGTGAATCTGTAAATTGTTGTTAGAGGAATGGCCTTTTGACTGGGTTAATGCTACTGATCATGAGCACTAGAAATCTTTACATCTGCTCATATCTTCTTCAAACTCTTTGTTCATATACTTAAAGGTGTTTCACATGCATTCTTTCACTTGCTTTATTGGAATTACTTGACATATTTTATATTATTTGAGGCTGTTGTGATGACTGCTGTTTCCTTTATGTCTTGCTTGGGCTGTTTGTTGTTTTTACATGGAAGTACTACTATTTGTTTGTTGTTTGGTTGATTGGTTGTTTTATTATTACTGTGCTACCCAGTCAATTTATTGAAAGTGTTTATCACCTGTTCTTCCCTTGCTGAGTTTTAATGTCGTTGATGTGTACCTGTAAGTAATAATAGTCCAGCATCTTCCTTTCCAAATTATATTCCATTGATATCTTTTAATGATTCATTGCTCTAACTAGTACTTCAATTAGAATATTGAGTAGATATAGAGTTTACAACCTTGCCTTGTTGTCCAGGTTTATCAGCCTTTGAATTTATCTCTCTTTCCTCTTTTATAGAGGATTATATTTACTGTTTTTTTTTTTTTTGTAGATGTACTATTACACCCTATGTCAAATGAGGCCTCCTTTATTGGATTGCATGACCTTTTTATAGTGTTCTTGGTCTGTTTGTAAGGGGTTTTATTTGTTCACCTATGCTTATGAGAGAAATTTGTCTCTAATTATCTTTATATTTCCCACAGTTCTGGACATTTGTGCTGAGTTTGGTTAATGATCTCAAGGTCATCAGGCAGAATTGCTATGGATTTTTGAAATTGGAATCCCCAGAAACTGTCTACCTGGTTGAAATATTCAAATTGTTAAGGTCTATCCAGAAACACAAATATCCACTGTACCATGCATTAGGTTCAAGATATATGGTGTAGTAGCATCTGACATAAATTATCTATGATTATTTGAAAAAAAGAGCCTGAACACATGGATATTTGTGTACCTGTTGCATCATAAAATAAATTGGGCAAAGTTTCATTTGTTTTTATATCATGGGATACGTTGAGGAGTACCATTTGTAACTCTTCTTTGAGTCTGGTAAAATCCAATGGTAAAACAAACTTGCACTCAGCTTTTCTTTATTTATTTACTTATGTATGTATGTATTTATTTATTTATTTATTTATTTATTTTTAGTTGAGAGGCTTGTAATGATTCATTTTGTTTCTTTATGGGTAATAGGTCTCTATTTAATTTCTCCATGCTGTTTTCTTTGCACTTTGACATGTGGTACCTACCAAGAAAAATATGTATTTCTTTACTTTTCCCACCTTGGGTGAATGAGGTGTTTTTAAAGTATTTTCTATGGTGTTGTTGATTACTGTTATGTCCCCTTTTAATTTCTGAATTTATTAATTTTTATATTATCTCTGTATCTCTAAGTTAATTTTGATAATGTTTTGTCCATCCTGTTGATTTTATAAAAAAATATGTTTTTCTTTGAATAATTTTATTTTTCTTTGATTCTATTTTCTTAATTTTAACCCTGACTTAATAGCTTCTTGCTGTCTAATCCTCTTGGGTATATTTCCCGATCTTGTGTTTGGGGCAATATCAAATGTCATATTGGTGGAGTTTTTCTTTGAATAGGAATTGTTCTTCCCCATCTCATTTGATTAATTTTACTTTGAAGCCTATTTTGATAGATACAAAAATCTCTCAACAAGCTTACTTGCAAACTTGCAAAGTTTACTTGAAAAAAAAAGTAAATAGATTTTAAAAGTACATGGGAGAAGAAATGGAATCACTTAGAGATGGGAAGGGTCAAAAAGGAGAGTATTGTGGGAAGAAAATAAACAAGGAAGCACATAATCACACATATATAAAGATGCCACGATGAAACCCTATACTCTGTATTTAAACTGAACCAAAATTTAAAATTATTGGCCTTTAAGGTAGATCATTGGGAAATGGCACTTCTCACAAAACTGGACAACCTGAGTTAAATTCCAGTGACCCAAAGTGAAAGAAGCTATAACCATCTCCAGAGAGTTTCTTTGGATTGTTAAAGTCTGTGTGGTAGCACATGTGCACAGGAATGTGCTTGACAACAAAAACAAAACAAAAATAAAAACCATGTAATTAAAATTATAGAAGAAAAAACATTTTAATTACAAATATGAATTAGGAATAGTACAGCTAGGTCTGAGGCAAAGAGTACTTACTGCTATTGTCAAATACCTGTGTTCATTTCCCAGTATCCATGTCTATTGACTTATAACAGCCTATAACTCCAGCTCTATGTAATCCAGTGCTCTTTTGTGTCTTCTTCAGGCAGTCATAGGCATTGTATACATTCATGCAGACACAATTCACAAAACAAAAGCAAATATTTTTATTAAAAGTTATGAAAGAATAAACTGAACAAAGTATCAAGATGCAAACAGGCCAGATTAGAAAGGGAAATTGGGATAAAATCATTTTCAGAATCCAGTCTAGAAGATGTGAGTTAAATGTGTGAGATTCATGCTGGGGAAAATAGTCCCCAAAAGTTGTCTTCTGTTCTACAAACACATACACACACACACACACACACACACACACACACACACACACACACTTGCATGCATGCACCTGCATGCTTGCACACACACTCTCTCTCTCACACACACACACACACAGACATACACACCATGTGGGAATGTCAATACACACAACAAGGTGAGAAAGACTTAAGCGATGCTTATTAAAGTTTAATAACACTGTGCACCAGAAACACACCTTGGTGGAGAAAAGAATAATCAGCCAGGAAATAGGAAATCCCATGCAAAAATTATTGTACATGACAGACACAATGCAAACATTTTCCCCCACTGGCAAAAATTGCAAACAAAAAAAAATCCTTAGGGCAAGGCTTGAAGAGTAGGAAGACAATTAGGACACATGGGATATTTTGTTCATCATTTTGAGGGATACATAAAATGATGTTTGTTGCAGTGGTTTTTTGTTTGCTTTTCCAGACTTGTTTTCTCTCTGAATCTCAGGCTGTCCTGAAGATCATTTTGTTGACCATACTAGCCTCAAATAGAAAGAATTCCCTCTGCCTCCTGAGTGCTGGAATTAAAAGGCCTGTGTCACCACACTTAACAGCTAGTGTCCTTTATAACATTTTATAATATGAATGTTTTGTAAATAACAGGGGAAATGATAACACACAGAAAAATATGTGCTGCCTAATAATGATTGATTTATTGGATTCTCCCTCCCCCTATGCAACCTGGCCCTATTCCTACTCCCAATATCTCCTCTTCCTGCCCTGGTGGTTTCTCCTTAGAACCTGACTGTCACTCCATACAAGTCCTCTCCAGGGCCAGTATCTTCTTCTTATGAAACCTTTCCAGGTCACAGGCCTCTCTAAAGCTCAGGTTCCTTCCAAGCCCTGGATTCGATCTTCTCTGCTGAACTGAGGTGAATCCAGGGGAGTGCCCCCCTTGACATCCTGAAGGTAGGGCTTGGAACAGTGCTCCAAACACTGCCAGGACTCGAACATCCTCTCTCCAACTGCAGCTCAATATTAAGGCTGAAGCTTTGCACAACCTGCTTTGTCCATCTCTCAAGGAAGAGTTGACGATGGTCTACAGGATGGTGACTAAGTGAAACCTTGTAAACCACATCAACTGCTAAAAGTGATCCCACCATCTCCTGAATCCTTCCTCTCCATATCATCCCTGGGAAGAAGGAAGAAGCCATACTTGAACCAAGATACGCAAAACCAGGGTGGCTGGATTGTTGCATGGAAATCCTAATGGCTTCTGTATCTATACAAAGAGTTTAGAATGTTTGGTACTCCTGGTCCAAACCTGACCTCAAGTTCTGTGTCTTTTCTGCTCATTTAATCTTGTAACTCAGGATTTGTTAGCCAATCAGAGCTTCAAGCAGAGACTCCAGTCATAAGGGAGGTTTCTTCCCAGTCTTATATGAGGTGCCTTTGGTACAGAGTGTGAAAACAGAAGGTGGAGAAGCTTGGGTTGACGTCTCTCTTGCTCCCATTATCTCTTTCCTCTCCCTTTCTCCCTCATGCTGTCTTTCTTTCTCTCTCTGTCTATCTGTCTGTCTCTGTCTGTCTCTGTCTCTGTCTCTGTCTCTCTCTCTCTCTCTCTCTCTCTCTCTCTCTCTCAGGTTGCAGATTATATCAGAAGGGCTGACCTGTTTGTCAGTTTGTCATTTATCTTGGGAGGGGTGTAGTGAACTTAGTAAGAACCGAGCTTCACAAAAAAAAAAAAATTGATTATTGAAATTAAATAAAAGTATGATGAATAAAATCTTCACCAAATTGTTTGTATGATTTTGATTTCCTCTTTCACGACCTCTCCCCTATCACTTCATATCAAGATGATAAAGAAATGATAGAGACAGGTTTAGAGATATGAATGAGAAAAATTATGGAACGTTCATTGCCATGACCTATGTCAGGATTTTGACAAAATTGTGTAGTTCCTGCTTCAAGAAACTCAAAAGGTTAACATTCTTGGGAACAAGTGTGAGCAAACAAAAATCCATGCACTGGCACTACGTAATAAAAATTAAAGCAAATCTTTAACCAAACATATTTTAACTTGTGAATACACAATATTGTGAGCATTCATTCCTGTAACACAGGTACTTAGGTGTTTAAAGTCTTAACGGTTTCCTCCAATATGATTTGCTTTATATAATACAAAGCAAATGTGTAGGATTGGAATTAGAGAAATCAAACTTCCCAACGAGGCCTATAAGATTGTTAAAATCATGAGTGAAAGTCATGAGTGAAAGTCATGGCCCTGGCCCTGGCCCTGGCCCCCTGGCCCTGGCCCCCTGGCCCTGGCCCCCTGGCCCTGGCACCCTGGCCCTGGCACTCTGGCCTTGGCCCTGGCCCCCTAGCCTTGGCCCTGGACCCCTGGCCCTGGCCCTGGAACACTGGTCCTGGCCCCCTGGCCCCCTGGCCCTGACAACCTGGCCCTGGCCCTGGCCCCCTGTTCCTGGTCCCTGGCCCTGGCCACCTGGCCCTGGCCACCTGGCCCCCTGGCACTGGACCTGACCCTGGCCCCCGGCCCTGTGTCAGGCCACCTGGCCCTGGCCCTGGCCCCCTGGCCCCCTGGCCCCCTGGCCCTGGCCCCTGGCCCTGGCCCTGGCCCCCTGGCCCTGCCCCCTGGCCCTGGCTCTGGCACTGGCCCTGGTTCTGGCTCTTCCAGAGCAATGAAAATCTAAACAATACATAGAAACCATGGGATCAAGCTCCTCTAAATGGCAGAGAATGAAGAGGTATTATTTTATTATCAGGAAAGGAAAAAGGTTTGTGGTAGGGGAGATTAATTTTATTTTATCCGTTCTAGGAATTAGAAAATTGATGCATGGAAAAAAGGTTGAAAATACTCATCATTGTACTTGAATGGCATTATGATGCTTTCATTTTCATGCTTATGTCACTATAGGCATGATGTTGCTTGAGAGACAGGTAAATATGTAGAACCCAAAAGAAAGAGCCCTGCTTTGTTTTTGTGAGAAACTCAGTGAGGCTGTAAGGATAGTTCATTGGTGGATATACTCCTTTTAGCATGTGGGAGGGCCACTAAATTGTGACAGAATTTTGGTTCATAAATGTTGCCTGGCAACCCTGCTCACATTCTGTATTCTGTTATCATGGGCCAAGGACCAGAGAGAAGCTTCGAGAAAATGATATCATGGGACATTACAGTCTCCCAAGATAACTATCTCCTAAAACTTTCAATGACAGCATTTGATTTCCCTAAGCAAGTCATAGTCAAATCTCTGGACGTTTGCCTACAGCTTTTACTAGTCACCAAATTCTAGATTACCTAATCATCAGAGAACATTCAATTTCTTCTGTTTATGAATTCTCTCTCTCCTAAGAATTAATACTATGGAAACAAAGATAATAAGACTCACAATTATTCATCAAAAGGTGAATTTGTCATTATTAATTTCCTTCAGGATGGTGATAATCCATTTGTTAGAGTAGACTTAGGGATTATTGGATTACTGTCCATCTCTTTTGAGGCAGGGGTCCAACATATAATATTTAGGATTTTCTAAAAACCCTGCATACACAATGACATTTCAGCATTTAAACATTTCACGACTCTGCTCTCCGATTAAATAAGGGATGAACCTGGGAGTTTCCCACAATCATGTGGGAGTCAGGGAGAGTCAGTTGTGTCTAGTATGGCAGACCATTTCATCATCTGATTATGTTGTTATTTGATTATTAAAATAGGACATTAGATAATACATGATCAGTGGATTCCACGATGTGGGAAACTATTATTATGGAACATCTAAATATCAATTTTGTACTTAAAATATTTAAATTAATCACGACAGCTTTGTTCAAGAGCAAGGTTTGGAGACACATTAGGGAATTGGATGATGTTACATGAACTCATTGTTTGATTATTTAACTATATAAAACAATGATTATATCATCCATGACACCAGGAATCTGGTGCCACAGATAATCTAATTACATAATGAATTTATTTAAATGGACAGTCTGTGTTAATACCCGAGATAATGTAAATATTAAGTTATGTAAACCAAAATCCTCCATTCCATGAAGAGACCTGAAAAGCTTCCTCTTGTGGAAACAAAGAAAGAAAGAATTCAAAAGATACTATTTTTTGTATCACCAATTCCTGGACAGATTTGCCAGGTATGAAACTGTAGGCTGTCATCATGCATTTTTAAAATGCCATCAGTTAATCATCAGATAATCATACTGTCTTGCCTGATGAATTCTGTTGGCCTGACATCATCACAAGCACCTGAATCTCCTTTGTGGTGAGGCAGGATATGAGATATTGGGATTAATCCTGGCGTAGCAGTAGTAGCCACAGTGTTGCTAACAGGTGAAAAGATGGCTACAGCAGGGGCATCACCAGCATAGCTGAGAGAGAGAGGTTCTTCCGTGTTCTGAGTCATCATCCTTTTGCCAGGTCTCGGTGATGGTGCCGACCACCTAGTGCCACTCCTTCTTCTCATGGTAGATCACAACTAATGTGAAGATGTGGTGGAACATCAGGTAGTCAACACCCAGACCATTGTGCCCGCCTTGGTGAAGTCCTTGTACTTCTCGGAGGGCACCATGCAACCTTCTGGATTCAATCACCCAGCATCCCTCGTACTCTGGGGGATGCATAGATCATTCAGACAACGCTCTGCCCATGTCTACAACTTTCCTAACCTTGTCCCTGACAGATTTTTGCACCCTGACCTTAATCGGTGATGGCACTCTCTGTCGTTTACATAATTTAGAGAATTAAATAAGTCACTAATAGCTAACTGTCACAATAAATAGGGGATATAGCATTCTACTGGCAGGGAAGCATGGCCAGACTCCAGTCATGAAGGATGTCATCATCATTATCAATTGAGTCAATGAATCATACAATGTGAAGATATTGCACATTATCTCTACAAGGGGGAGCTTTACAGGTCTCTTCATGGAATGGAGGAATGTTGTTTACATAACTATACAAATATTTACATTACCTTGGGGATTAACACAGATTGTCAATTTAAATTCATTAATTAGGTAATTTGAAGATCCGTGGCACCAGATTCTAGGTGTCATGGATGATATAACCATTGTTTTATATAATTAAATAATCAAATAATGAGTTCATGTAACATCATCCAGTTCCCTAAGGTAGCTCCAAACCAGGCTCATGAACCATGCTGTCTTGATTAATTTAAATATTTTAACTACATAATTGATATTAAGATGATCTATAATAATTGCCTCCCACATTGCGTCAGCAAAATCCACTGATCATGAATTATCTAATGTCTTATTTTAATAATCAAATAACGACATAATCTGAGGATGAAATGGTCTGCCTGACCCCACACAATTGACTCTCAGTTGACTCCCACATGATTGTGGGAAATCCCAGGTTCATCAGTTATTTAATCGCAGAGCAGAGTAGTTGCTGCATGTTGAAATGCTGAACTGTCATTGTGTATGAAGGTTTTTAATGGTGGGCGGCTCCCTCAAAAGAGATGGACTGAAATCCAATAAACACTAAGTCTACTCTATCAAATGGATTATCACCTTCCTGAAGGAAGTCACCAATGGAAAACTCACCTGTTGATAAATAATTGTGAGACTTATTGTCTTTTGTTCCATAGTTTGACTTCTTAGGAGAGAGAGTATTCATAAACAGAAGACTTTGAACTGTTTCTCCACAGACTACATTCTCTGATGATTAGGTAATCTTGAATTTGGTAACCAGTAAAAGCTGTAGGCACGCTTCCAGAGCTGTAGCTATGACTTGTTTAGGTGAATCAAATGCTGTCATTAAAAGTTTTAGGAGATAATTATCTTGGGAGACTGTAATGTCCCATGATAACACTTTCTCGAAGCTGCTCTCTGGTCCTTGGTCCATGATACCAGGATACAGAATGCAAGCAGGGTTGCCACGCAACATTTATGAACCAACACTCTGTCACATTCTCGTGCCACTCCCACATGCTAAAAGGAGCATACCCACCGATGAACTAACTTTACAGCCTCATTGAGTTTCTCACAAAAACAAAGCAGGGCTCTTTCTTGTGAGTTCTACATATTTACCAGTCTCTCAAGCTACAACTTGCCTATAGAGACATAAGCACGAAAACAAAAGCATCATTGTGCCATTCAAGTACAATGATGAGTATTTTAAACCTGTTTTCTATGCTTCAATTTTCTAATTTCTAGAACGGAAACAATACAATTAATCGCCTCTAACATTTCCCTCTATTGAAAATAAAATTAATTCCTCTTCATCCTCTTACATATAGAGGAGCTTGACCCATGGTTTCTCAGAGTTGTTTAGATTTGCATTAGGCTGATGATTAAGGATTTTGAGCAGTGTCTTATGTTTCTTTCAGTCATTTTAGATTCCTCAATTGACTGTTCTGTATTAATTCCTGTACCCTGCTTTCTAATATGGTTATTTAGAGTGATTTATTTTTGGTGGTGTGTCATTTTATCAGCCCGACAGAGTTCATTAGATGAAATTCCCTGATCAGGAGATCATTCAGTTATTCCATTTTTAAAATCGGTGGTCACTGTGTCCTTCATGGGTCAGTACTGTTGCAACCTTTCAGATCCTGATGATGCGAAACAGTACAATTGTTTTAAAATCATGTAATCATTCGATTGTTAAAAATCTACTATTACGTCATCAGTAATCACTGCATAAGGCAGTGTCCCCCATTCTCTGGGCACTGCTTCTGGTACCAATCTCCTGCTGTGTCAATCCCTCAGCAGCCAAATGACGGATGACACCATCATTACTTACGCAATCAAATAACTTAATAATTGGATAGGCCTCCATAATTAACTTTCATAAGATGGAACAAAACTCCAGTGATTGTCAAGGAAGTAGTACTTAGATAATTAAATTATACCACAAGATGAACTCCCATGGAGAATGGCCTAACTCCAGTCAAGAAGAACAACATCTTCATCGATTTAAATAAATAATATATAATCAAAAATGATTGAATAATGACATGGTGGTGTATACTTAAATCCCACATGGAGTAGTCAGACTGATTTCTTCCTGGAATACTGAAGTTTTTAAAAAATTAAATTGATAATTAATTAGTGGGCTTTTATAGTAACTCTGACTAGATGGCACCAAAGTCCTAAACCTATCGCTGATGTAAAGATCTATTTACATAGCTAAATGGCAAAGTAATGTGATGATATTACATCATAAACTACCAAAATCTGACTCCAAAAGGGACTTATGGTCCATAACATTACCTGTATTTTAAATACGTAAATGAAATGATGTATTATTACATACTTTAATAGTTTAACAGTTAAAGAAGTATGTGTAGCATTAGATGATGTGATGGTCTAGTACAATGGTCTCCCCTAAGGAGGCTCAAACTCCAGTGATCATAAAATACATAATGACAGATTTCCATAATTAAATGAATAAGCATTAAACAAGTGGATGGTGTTTTATGCGTGAAGCCTAAATGATTGCTCAATATTGAGGAGACATTGAGTCTTAATCATAGATTTGAACAAAAAATGAATGAATAGAGATAGTTTCTCATAAATCGCCCCTATAGAGATAACAAAATGATATCAACATTGATTAAAATAAAGAAAGGAAGAAATAAAAAATAATTCACAAGATATAATTTAACACCAACAAGGTGGATTCAGACTTCACTCTGCCTTGTGTAGAAAAAGACAGATTTGAATAATGAAATAATCAGATATTTAGATCGTCTGTGGCAATAGATTCCAGCTGTCATGGATGATATAATCACTGTTTTATGTAATTAAATAATCAAACAATGAGTTCATGCAACATCATCCATTTCCCTAAGGTGGCTCCAATCCAGGCTCATGAACGATGCTGTCGTGTTTAATTTAAATATTTTATCGACATAATTGACATTAAGATGGTCTATAATAATTGCCTCCCACATCACCTAACATCAGTACACTGAAATCCAAAAATCAATAAGTCTACTCTAACAAATGGATTATCACCTTCCTCAAGTAAGTCAACAATGGCAAACTCACCTTTTGATAAATAATTGTGAGTCTTACTATCTTTTATTCCCTAGTTTCACATCTTAGGAGAGAGAGTATTCATAAACGGAAGATATTGTACTGTTTCTCTACAGACTACGTTTTCTGATGATTAGGTAATCTTGAATTTGGTAACCAGTAAAAGCTGTAGGCACACTTCCAGAGGTGTGGCTATGACCTTTTTAGGCGAATCAAATGCTGTCATGAAAAGTTTTAGGAGATAGTTATGTTGGGAGACTGTAATGTCCCATGACAACACTTTCTCGAATCTGCTCTCTGGTCCTTGGCCCATGTTACCAGGATACAGAATGCAAGCAGGGTTGCTAGGCAACATTTATGAACCAACATTCTGTCACATTCTAGTGCCCCTCCCGCATGCTAAAAGGAGTATACCCACCAATGAACTAACCTTACATCCTCTCCTAGATTCTCACAAAAACAGAGCAGGGCTCTTTCTTTTGAGTTACAAATATTTACCAGTCTCTCAAGCTACAATATGCCTATAGTGACATAAGCACAAAAACGAAAGCATCATTGTGCCATTCAAGTACAATGATAAGTATTTTAAACCTGTTTTCTATGCTTCAATTTTCTAATTTCTAGAACAGAAACAATAGAATTAGTCGTCTCTACCATTATCCTTTTCTCTTTATTGAAAATAAAATAAACCCCTCTTCATTCTCTTACCTTTAGAGGAGGTTGATGCCATGGTTTCTCAAAGTGGTTTAGATTTGCAATAGGCTGACGATTAAGGATTTTGAGCAGTGTCTTATGTTTCTTTCAGTCATTTTGGATTCCTCAATTGACTGTTCTCTATTAAGTCCTGTACTCAGCTTTCTAATATGGTTATTTAGAGTGATTTATTTTTGGTGGTGTGTCATGTTATCAGTCCGACAGATTTCATTAGATGAGATTCCCTGATCAGGAGATTATTCAGTTATTCCATTTTTAAAATCGGTGGGCACTGTGTCCTTCATGGGTAGGTTCTGTTGCAACCTCTCAGAAACCGATGATGCGAAACAGTACAGTTTTTTGAAAATTGTGTAATCATTTGATTTTTAAAAACCAGTAATCACCGTATAATGCAGTGTCCCCCATTCTCTGGGCACTGCTTCTGGTACCGATCTCCTTCTGTGTCGATCCCACAGAAGCCATATGACAGATGACACCATCATTACTTATGCAATCAAATGAGTCAATATTTGGATAGTCCTCCATACTTAACTTTCAAAAGATGGAACCCAACTCCAGTGATTGCCAAGGAAGTAGTACTTAGATAATAAAATAATGCCACGTGATTAACTCCCATGGAAGAATGGCCCGACTCTAGTCAAGAAGAACAACATCTTCATCGATTTAAATAATGAATACATAATGAAAAATGATTGAATAATGTCATGGTGGTGCATACTTAAATCTCACATGGAGTAGTCATACTGTTCTCTTCCTCGAATAATGAGGAATTTAAAAAATTAAATTGATAATTAATTAGTGGACCTTTTATATTAACACTGATGAGATGGCAACAAAGTCTTAAACTTATCGCAGCTGTAAAGATCTATTTACATAGCTGAATGGTGAAGTAATGAGATGATATTACATCATCAACTACCAAAATCTGTCTCCAAAAGGGACTTCTGGTCCATAACATTACCTGTATTTTTAAATACGTAATTTAAATGATGAATTATTAATTAATTACCTAGTTTAACAGTTAAAGAACTAAGTGTAGTATTAGATGATTGATGGTCAGGTACAACGGTCTCCACTAAGGAGGCTCAAAACTCCAGTGATCACTGAATAAATGATGACAGATTTTCAAATTTAAACGTATAAACATTAAACAAGTTGATGGTGTTTTATGCGTGTAGCCTAAATGACTGCTCAATACTGAAGAGACATTGAGTTCTTAATGATAGATTTGAACAAAAAAAAAATGAATGAATAAAGAGATAGTTTCTCATAATTCACCCATAGAGGGATAACAAAATGATATCAACCTAGATTTAAATAAAGGAAGGAAATAAGAAAGAAATAAAGGAAGGAAGGAAGGAAGGAAGGAAGAAAGAAAGATAGAAAGAATTCACAAGATACAATTTAACACCAACAAGGTGGATCCAAGACTCCACTCTTCCTGGAGTAGAAAAAGACAGATTTGAATAATGAAATAATCAGATAGTTAGATCATATGTCATACTTGAGTGTGAGGCAAGGTGGCGCCAAACTTCTGGGATCACAGATTATATAATGAAAGAATTTAATAATTACATCTTTAAATAAGTAAGCCATTGACAATTTTTTGTATCATCAATTCCTGGGCAGACTTGCCAGGTATGAAACTGTATGCTGTCATCACGCATTTTTAAAATGCCATCAGTTAATCATCAGAGAATCATACTGTCTTCCCTGATGAATTCAATTGGCCTGACATCATCACAAGCACCTGAATCTCTGTTGTGGTGCGGCAGGACGTGAGATAGTGGGCCCAATCCTGGCATAGGGGTAGTAGCCACAATGTTGATAACAGCTGTAAAGATGGGTGCAGCAGCGGCATCAACAGCAGAGCTGAGAGAGAGATGTTCTTCCATGTTCTGAGTCGTCATCCTTTTGCCAGGTCTTGGTGATGGTGCCGACCTGCTAGTGCCACTCCTTCCTCTCATGGTAGATCACAACCGATGTGAAGATGTGGACAAACAGCAGGTAGTCAACACCCAGACCACTGTGCCAGCCTTGGTGAAGTCCTTGTACTTCTTGGTTGGCACCGTGCAACCTTCTGGACTCAATCATCCAGCATCCCTTGTACTCTGGGGGATGCTTAGATCATTCAGAAAATGCTCTGCCCATGTCTACATCTTTCCTAACCTTGTCCCTGAAAGATATTTGCACCCTAACCGTAAACGGTGATGTCATTGTCGGTCGTTTACATAATTTAAAGAATTTAATAAGTCAGTAATACCTAACTGTCACAATACATAGATGATGTAGCATTTTACTGGCAGGGAAGCATGGTCAGAATCCAGGCATGAAGGATGTCATCATCATCACTTGAAAAAATGAATCGTAAAATGTGATGATATTGCACATTAACTCCACAAGTGAGAGCTTTACAGGTCTCTTCATGGAATGGTGGATTATTGTTTACATTACTATACAAATATTTACATTATCTTGGGGATTAACACAGATTGGCAATTTAAATACATTAATTATGTAATTAGATGATGTGTGGCACCAGATTCCAGGGGTCATGGACGTTATAATCTTTGTTTTATATAATTAAATAATCAAATAATGAGTCCATGTAACATCATCCACTTCCCTTAGGTGGCTCCAAACCAAAGTCATGAACGATGCTGTCGTGATTAATTTAAATATTTTAACTACATAATTGACATTGAGATGGTCTATAATAATTGCCTCCCACATCGTGTCACCACAATCCACTGATCATGGATTATCTAATGTCCTATTTTAATAATCAAATACCAATATAATCAGAGGATGAAATGGTCTGCCATACGCCACACAATTGAGCCTCAGTTGACTCCCACATGATTGTGGAAAACTCCCAGGTTAATCCCTTTTTTAATCACAGAGTTGGGTAGTAACATGTTTAAATGCTGAACTGTCATTGGGTATGCAGCCTTTTTAGAAGATATCACATATTTAATGTTGGACGGCTGCCTCAAAAGAGATGGACTGAAATCCAACAATCCCTAAGTCTACTCTAACAAATGGATTATCACCTTATTGAAGGAAGTCAACAATGGCAAACTCACCTTTTAATGAATAATTGTGAGTCTTATTATCTATCGTTCCATAGTTTCACTTCTTAGGAGAGAGAGTATTCACAAACAGAAGACTTTGAAATGTTTCTTCACAGACTACCTTCTCTGATGATTAGGTATCTTAAATTTGGTAACCAGTAAAACCTGTAGGCACACTTCCAGACGTGTGGATATGACTTGTTTAGGCGAATCAATTGCTGTCATTAAAAGTTTTAGGTGATAGTTATCTTGGGAGACTGTAATGTCCCATGTTATCCCATTCTCGAAGCTTCTCTCTGGTCCTTGGCACATGATACCAGGATACAGAATGCAAGCAGGGTTGCCAGGCAACATTTATGAACCAACATTCTGTCACATTCTAGTGCCCCTCCCACATGCTTGAAGGAGTATACCCACCGATGAACTAACCTTACAGCCTCACTCAGAAAAACAAAGCAGGGCTCTTTCTTTTGAGTTCTACATATTTACCAATCTCTCAAGCTACAACTTGCCTATAGTGACATAAGCATGAAAACGAAAGCATCATTGTGCCATTCAAGTACAATGATGAGTATTTTAAACCTGTTTTCTGTGCTTCAGTTTTCTAATTTCTAGAACGGAAACAATACAATTAATCGCCTGTACCATAATCCCTTTCCCTTCATTGAAAATTAAATTAACTCCTCTTCATCCTCTTACCTTTAGAAGAGCTTAATCCCATGGTTTCTCAGAGTTGTTTAGATTTGCATTAGGCTGATGATTAAGGATTTGAGCAGTGTCTTAAGTCTCTTTCAGTTATTTTGGATTCCTCAATTGACTGTTCTCTATTAAGTCCTGTACCCTGCTTTCTAATATGGCTATTTAGAGTGATTTATTGTTGGTGGGGTGTCATGTTACGAGCCCGACAGAATTCAATACATGAGATTCCCTGATCAGGAGATTATTCAGTTATTCCATTTGTAAAATCGGTGGTCACTGTGTCCTTCATGGGTCAGTTCTGTTGCAACCTCTCAGAAACTGATGATGGGAAACAGTACAGTTTACATTTTTTTTTTTTTAAATCGTGTAATCATTCGATTGTTAAAAATCTACTATTACGTAATCAGTAATCACAATATAAGGCAGTGTCCCCCATTTTCTGGGCACTGCTTCTGGTACCGATCTACTGCTGTGTCAACCACTCAGCAGCCAAATGACAGATGACACCATCATGACTTACGCAATCTAATAAGTTAATAATTGGATAGTCCTCCATACTTCACTTTCATAAGATGGAACCAAACTCCAGTGATTGTCAAGGAAGTAGTACTTACATAACTAAATAATTGCACGTGAGTAACTCCCATGGAGGAATGGCCCGACTCTAGTCAAAAGAACAATATCTTCATCGATTTAAATAATTAATATATAATGAAATATGATTGAATGATGCCATGGTGGTGCATTCTTAAATCCCACATGGAGTAGTCAGACTGATATCTTCCTGGAATAATGATGTTTTTAAAAAAATTAAATTGATAATTATTTAGAGGGCCTTATATAATAACTCTGACGAGATGGCACCAAAGTCCTCAACCTATCGCTGATGTAAAGATCAATTTACATAGCTAAATGATGAAGTAATGAGATGATATTACATTATCAACTCCCAAAATCAGACTCCAAAAGGGACTTCTGGTCCATAACATTACCTGTATTTTAAATACGTAAATTAAATGGTGAATTATTACTTAATTCCCTAGTTTAACATTTAAAGAAGTAAGTGTAGTATTAGATGATGTGATGGTCTGGTACAACGGTCTCCCCTAAGGAGACTCAAAACTCCAGTGATCACTGAATACATACTGACAGATTTTAATAATTAAATGAATAAACCTTAAACAAGTGGATGGTGTTTTATGCGTGAAGCCTAAATGATTGCTCAATAGTGAAGAGACATTTAATTCTTAACCATAGATTTGAACAAAAAATGAATGAATAAAGAGATAATTTCTCATAGTTCACCCCTAGAGAGATAACAAAATGATATCAACATTGATTTAAATAAAGAAATGAAGAAAGATAGAAAGAAAGATAAATAGATAGATAGAAAGAACTCACAAGATACAATTTAACACCTACAAGTTGGATCCAGACTCCACTCATTCCTGGAGTAGAAAAAGACAGATTTGAATAATGAAATAATCAGATAGTTAGATCGTCTGTCACACTTGAGTCACACAAGGTTGCGCCAAACTTCAGGGATCACAGATTTTATAATGAAAGAACTCAATAATTACAACTTTAAATATGTAAGCCGTTGACCTTTTTTTGTATCATCAATTCCTGGGCAGACTTGCCAGGCATGAAACTGTATGCTGTCATCACGCATTTTTAAATGCCATCAGTTATTCGTCAGATAATCATACTGTCTTGCCTGATGAATTCTGTTGGCCTGACATCATCACAAGCACCTGAATCTCTGTTTTGGTGCAGCGGGACATGAGATAATGGGCCCAATCCTGGCATAGCAGTAGTAGCCACAATGATGATAGCAGCTGAAAAGTGGGCTGCAGCAGGTGTATCACCAGCATAGCTGAGAGAGAGATATTCTTCTGTGTTCTGAGTCGTCATCCTTTTGCCAGGTCTCGGTGATGGTGCCGACCTCCTAGTGCCACTCCTTCTCATGTTAGATCACAACCGATGTGAAGATGTGGAGGAAGAGCAGGTAGTCAACACCAGACCACGATGCCGGCCTTGGTGAAGTACTTGTACTTCTGGGAGGGCACCGTGCAACCTTCTGGACTCAATCATCCAGCATCCCTCGTACTCTGGGTGATGCTCTGGCCATTTCTACAACTTTCCTAACCTTGTCCCTGACAGATATTTGCACCCTAACCGTATTCGGTGATGGCACTGTCCGTCGTTTACATAATTTAAAGAATTAAATAAGTCAGTAATGGGTAAATGTCACAATAAATAGGGGATGTAGTATTTTACTGGCAGGGAAGCATAGCCAGACTCCAGGCATGAAGGATGTCATCATCATCAATTGAGTCAATGAATCATAAAATGTGATGATATTGCACATTAACTCCACAAAGGGGAGCTTTACAGGTCTCTTCATGGAATGGAGGATTGTTGTTTACATAACAATACAAATATTTACATTATCTTGGGTATTAACACAGATTGTCAACCTAAATACCTTAATTATGTAATAGGATGATCTGTGGCACCAGATTCCTGGTGTCATGGACGATATAATCATTGTTTTATATAATTAAATAATCAAATAATGAGTTCATGTAACATCATCCACTTCCCTAAGGTGGCTCCAAACCAGGCTCATGAAAGATGATGTCGTGATTAATTTAAATATTTTAACTGCATAATTGATATTAAGATGGTCTATCATAAATGCCTCCCACATCGCTTCACCACAATCCATTGATCATGGATTATCTAATGTCCTACTTTAATAATCAAATAACAACATAATAAGAGGATGAAATGGTCTGCCATACTCCACACAATTGACTCTCTGTTGCCTCCCACATGATTGTGGGAAACTCCCAGGTTCATCAGTTATTTAATCGCAGAGCAGAGTAGTAACATGTTGAAATGCTGAACTGTCATTGTGGATGCAGTGTTTTTAGATGATATCACATAATTACTGTTGGGCAGCTGCCTCAAAAGAGAGGGACTGAAATCCAATAATCACAAAGTCTACTCTAACAAATGGATTATCACCTTCCTGAAGGAAGCCATCAATGGCAAACTCACCTTTTGATGAATAATTGTGAGTCTTATTTGTCTTTTGTTCCATAGTGTGACTTCTTAGGAGAGAGAGTATTCATAAACAGAAGAGTTTGAACTGTTTCTCCACAGACTACGTTCTCTGATGATTAGGTAATCTTGAATTTGGCAACCAGTAAAAGCTGTAGGCACACCTCTAGAGGTGTGGCTATGACTTGTTTAGGCGAATCAAATGTTGTCATTAAAATTTTTGGAGATAGTTAACTTGGGAGACTGTAATGTCCCATGATAACACTTTTTCGAAGCTGCTCTCTGGCCCATGATACCAGGATACAGAATGCAAGAGGGTTGCCAGGCAACATTTATGAACCAACATTCTGTCACATTGTAGTGCCCCTCCCACATGCTTGAAGGAGTATACCCACCGATGAACTAACCTTACAGCCTCACTGAGTTTCTCAGAAAAACAAAGCAGGGCTCTTTCTTTTGAGTTCTACATATTTACCAATCTCTCAAGCTACAACTTGCCTATAGTGACATAAGCATGAAAACGAAAGCATCATTGTGCCATTCAAGTACAATGATGAGTATTTTAAACCTGTTTTCTGTGCTTCAGTTTTCTAATTTCTAGAACGGAAACAATACAATTAATCGCCTGTACCATAATCCCTTTCCCTTCATTGAAAATTAAATTAACTCCTCTTCATCCTCTTACCTTTAGAAGAGCTTAATCCCATGGTTTCTCAGAGTTGTTTAGATTTGCATTAGGCTGATGATTAAGGATTTGAGCAGTGTCTTAAATCTCTTTCAGTTATTTTGGATTCCTCAATTGACTGTTCTCTATTAAGTCCTGTACCCTGCTTTCTAATATGGTTATTTAGAGTTATTTATTGTTGGTGGTGTGTCATGATAACAGCCTGGCAGATTTATTAGATGAGATTCCCTGATCGGAAATTATTCAGTTATTCCATTTTCAAAACCATTGGTCACTGTGTGTTCATGGGTCAGTTCTGTTGCAACTTCTCAGAAACTGATGATGCGAAACATTACAGTTGTTTTTTTTAAAATCGTGTAATCATTCGATCGTTAAAAATCTACTATTGTGTAATCAGTAATCACTGTATAAGGCAGTGTCTCCCATTCTCTGGCCACTGCTTCTGGTACCGATCTCCTGCTGTGTCAATGCCACAGCAGCCAAATGACGAATGACTCATCATTACTTACGCAATCAAATAAGTTAATAATTGGATAGTCCTCCATATTTAACTTTCAAAAGATGGAACCAAACTCCAGTGATTGCCAAGGAAGTAGTACTTAGATCATCAAATAATACCACGTGATTAACTCCCATGGAGGAATGGACCAACTCCAGTCAAGAAGAACAATAACTTCATCGATTTAAATAATGAATATATAATGAAAAAACATTGAAAAATGACATGGTGGTGCATACTTAAATCCCACATGGAGTAGTCAGACTGATCTCTTCCTGGAATAATGAGGAATTTAAAAATTAAATTGACAATTGATTAGTGGGCCTTTTGTATTAACACTCATGAGATGGCACCAAAGTCCTAAACCTTTTGCTGATGTAAAGATCTATTTACATCGCTAAATGTTGAAGTATTGAGATGATATTACAACATCAACTACCAAATTCTGACTCCAAAATGGACTTATGGTCCATAACATTACCTGTATTTTAAATACGTAAATTAAATGATGAATTATTATTTAATTTCCTAGTTTAACAGTTAAAGATGTAAGTGTAGTATTAGATGAAGTGACGGTCTGGTACAACGGTCTCCCCTAAGGAGGCTCAAAACTCTAGTGATCACTGAATACATAATGACAGATTTTCATAATT
The DNA here is from genome assembly GCF_943737965.1 of Phodopus roborovskii. NCBI lineage: Eukaryota > Metazoa > Chordata > Mammalia > Rodentia > Cricetidae > Phodopus > Phodopus roborovskii. The sequence continues at coordinate 165,266 of NW_026125733.1, forward strand.
AAATGAATAAAGATTAAACTAGTGGATGGTGTTTTATGCGTGAAGCCTAAATGATTGCTCAGTACTGAAGAGACATTGAGTTCTTAATCATAGAATTGAACAAAAATAATGAATGAAGAGATAGTTTCTCATAATTCACCCCTAGAGAGATAACAAAATGATATCAACATAGATTTAAATAAAGTAAGGAAGTAAGAAAGAAAGGAAGGAAGGAAGGAAGGAAGGAATAAAGAAAGAAAGACTTCACAAGATACAATTTACACCAGAAGGTGGATCCGGACTCCACTCTTCCTGGAGTAGCAAAAGACAGATTTGAATAATGAAATAATCAGATAGTTAGGTCGTCTGTCAAACTTGAGTGTGACACAAGGTGGCGCCAAACTTCAGGGATCAGAGATTATGTAATGAAAGAATTTAATAATTACATCTTTAAATAAGTAAGCCATTGACAATTTTTTGTATCATCAATTCCTGGGCAGACTTGCCAGGTATGAAACTGTATGCTCTCATCACGCATTTTAAAAATGCCATCAGTTAATCTTCAGATAATCATACTGTTTTGCCTGATGAATTCTATTGGCCTGACATCATCACAAGCACCTGAATCTCTGTTGTGGTCTGGCAGGACGTGAGATAATGGGACCAATCCTGGTGTAGCAGTAGTAGCCACAGTAGTAATATCAGCTGAAAAGATCGCTGCAGCTGGGGCATCACCAGCTGAGAGGGAGATGTTCTTCCGTGTTCTGAGTCATCGTCCTTTTGCCAGGTCTTGGTTATGGTCCAGACCTCCTAGCGCCACTCCTTCTTCTCATGGTAGATCACAACCTATGTGCAGATGTGGAGGAAGAGCAGGTAGTCAACACCCAGACCACCATGCCGGCCTTGGTGAAGTCCTTTTACTTCTCGGTTGGCACCATGCAACATTCTGGACTCAATCATCCAGCATCCCTCGTATTCTGGCAGATGCATAGATCATTCAGAAAATGCTCTGCCCATGTGTACATCTTTCCTAACCTTGTTCCTGACAGATATTTGCACCCTAACTGTAAACTGTGATGTCATTGTCAGTCGTTTACATAATTTCAAGAATTTAATAAGTCAGTAATACCTGTCACAATAAATAGGTGATGTAGCATTTTCCTGGCAGGGAAGCATGGTCAGAATCCAGGCATGAAGGATGTCATCATCATCAATTGAGTCAATGAATCATAAAATGTAATGATATTGCACATTAACTCCACAAGAGGGAGTTTTGCAGGTCTCTTCATGGAATGGATTGTTGTTTACATTACTATACAAATATTTACATTATCTTGGGGATTAACAGAGATTGTCTATATAAATACATTAATTATGTAATTAGATAATCTGTGGCACCAGATTCCAGGTGTCATGGATGATGTAATCATTGTTTTATATAATTAAATAATTAAATAATGAGTTCATGTAACATCATCCACTTCCCTGAGGTGGCTCCAAACCAGGCTCATGAACGATGCTGTCGTGATTAATTTAAATATTTTAACTACATAATTGACATTAAGATGGTCTATAATAATTGCCTCCAACTTCGCATCACCACAATCCACTGATCATGGATTATCTAATGTCCTATTTTAATAATCATATAACAACATAATCAGAGGATGAAATGGTCTGCTATTTTATCCTCTGATTATACATATTTACCAGTCTCTCAAGCTACATATTTACCAGTCTCTCAAGCTACAACTTGCCTATAGTGACATAAGCTTGAAAACGACAGAGTTCTTTAGGTGCGATTCCCTGATAAGGAGATTATTCTGTTATTGCATTTTTAAAATCGGTGGTCACTGTGTCCTTCATTGGTGTGTTCTGTTGCAACCTCTCAGAACCTGATGATGCGAAACCGTACAGTTTTTTTTTTTAATCGTTTAATCATTCAATTGTTAAAAATCTACTATTTCGTAATCAGTAATCACTGTATAACGCAGTGTCCCCCATTCTCTGGGCACTGCTTCTGGGACCGATCTCCTGCTGTGTCAGTCCCACATCAGCCAAATGACGGATGACACCATCATTACGCAAACACAGTAAGTTAATAACTTGATTGTCCTGCTTACTTAATGTTCATAAGATGGAACCAAACTCTAGTGATTGTCAAGGAAGTTGTACTTAGATAATTAAATAATGCTACACTATTAACTCCGTGGAAAAATGGCCAGACCCCAGTCAAGTATAACAACTTCTTCATCGATTTAAATAATTAATGTACAATGAATAATGATTGAATAATGACATGGTGGGGCATACATAAATCCCACATGGAGTAGTCAGACTGAGCTCTTCCTGGAATAATGATAATTACTTAGTATGCATTTTGTATTAACACTGACGAAGTGGCACCAAAGTCCTAAACCTATCACTGATGTAAAGAACTATTTATATAGCTAAATGATGAAGTAATGAGATGATATTACATCAACTCCCAAAATCTCCCAAAAGACTAATGGTTCATAACATCACCTGTATTTTAAATTCGCTAATTAAATGATGAATTATCATTCAATTTCCTAGTTTAACAGCTAAGGAAGTGTCAGGAGGCCCAAACTCCAGGGATCACTGAATACATAATGACAGATGTTCATAATTAAATGAATAAACATTAAACAAGTGGGTGGTGTTTTATCTGTTAAGCCTAAATGATTGCCCCATACTGAAGGGTCATTGAGTTCTTAATCATAGAGAAGAACAAAAAAATGAATGAATAAAGAGATAATTTCTGATAATTCACCCCTAGAGAGATTACAAATTGATATCAACATTGATTTAAAGAAAGAAAATGAGAAAGAAAGAAATGAAGAAAGGAAGGAAGGAAGGAAGGAAGAAAGAAGGAAATCACAAGAGTCAATTTAACACCAACAAGGTGAATCCAGAATCCACTCTACCTGGAGTAGAAAAATACAGATTTGAATAATGAAATAATCAGATAGTTAGATCGTCTGTAACACTTTAGTCAGCTCCTCCACGGAAGCTCAGATTGTTAGTTGGGAGCAGTCTTGTAGTTCTCCACCATAAATGCCCTTTCCAGAGAGTGAGACAAACAACTAAATTATCCATGGAGCTCTCAACTAATGCCTGTTGGAAACAGGAGCAAACACCCATACATAAACACTGAGTTGAACTGAAACCCAGATGCAGATGGAGAGGACAAGACCATGCGTCAGAAACACATACAGACAGCCTACCTGAACAAGGAGGAGTTAACGGCCACTAGACTGATAACTGGGAAGCCAGCATGGGACTGACTCAGGCCACCCTGAATATGGGTCTCAGCCAGAAGGAATGAGCAGTCTAAGGGACCTCAGACTGTGGAGCCAAGATGTATCCCTGGTGCACAAAAGGACTTTGCGAACACATCCCCCATGGAGGGATAACTGCCTTAATCTAGAGACAGGAGAGAAGCCCTAGTCCCTACTTCACATGACCTGTCAGATCTACATGACCCCAACTGGATGGTATTCCCCTACATATGGAATTGGGGTGGGGGATGGAAGGGAGGGTGGTTAGAGTGCATGTGAGAGGGCAGAGAGGATAAAAGGGAGGGAAGGAGGGATGGAGGGAGGGAAAGAGGTAGGGAGAGGGAACTGGGATCAACATTTAAAATAATAAACTAAATTAAAAAAATGCTTTGTCTCCAAAATTTAAGTTGAAGGACAAGTTACTGGGGAAAAGGATTTCTATTTTTCCACAGAAAATGACTAATGTCGTTTAATCATGCCAGACTGCCTGAATCAGAGTACAAGTTGATCCTACATTCAAAACATCTGGACAAAGCAGCCTTACAGACTACAGCCAGGATTTCTGAATCTTCTTCGAATCCCCTTGACAGCGCCCCTTACCACCCGGAAGTAGTTTGGAAAGAATGACACCCAAATTCCCAAATATTGTGTATCAATGTTTGTTTTCATTTAATTGGACTTTGTTATATAAAATAAAATAAAATTATTTAGGACTATCCTCTAAAATTAATAAAGCAATGCAAATGTTCTTTTCAATGCTGTTAACAGTTCACTGATCAGAGACAATGACTTTTATCTAAACTCAGTAAACCAAATCTCTGGTGCACTGACCACAGGCAGGTCAGAATAAGTGTTTTTGGATCTCATGCTTCAAAAGAATTACTGGCATTTTATAATATGTCTGTAAATTGTGACCAAAATGTGTTCCTTGTAATTTCTGTATAAAAACCTAATACTCTAAATGAAAAATCGCAGCAGGTACAAACCTCCTCCAGTGTGTTTGTGTCTGTCTGTCAATCCAAAGCCACTACTGACCTGGTCATCGAGTTTTGTTACCCATGGAGACCCATCACCCACTGAGCAGTGTGCAGCATGAGGTGTTATTGGCCTGATTGTATAGGAACTTCCAACTGTCAGGAAATAATAGCAGGAACCACTTCCAAAAGATGATAATTTGTCTTTCTCTCATAAGAAAGCTTGATGATTGTTCTATCACTGTAGGTGTTTATTCATGAATGTCAGAAAAACCGCTTGACAAATGCAAAATTATAAAAAGAGCGTTCTTCATGGAAAGTTGAAAATTTAGAGAGGAATGGAGCTAGGAAGATTTTTGTTTATGAACACTACTGTTAGCCAGCACAACTTACTCAGTGAGCAGTGTTAAACTATCTGCATTATTCATGGATTCATGCTTCTCTACATACACAGGACTGGTAGGATTAATCTCTCCAAGCAGATATTCTAGGATGTCTCAAAAGTTCTTTCTCAGGTAGTTCAGCAATGCCTGCCTACCATGTGAAATCTTAGGAGTACAGTAGTTGTCTAGTTCATCAGGCTGGATGTCTCAACTTTTCTTCAATATATAATAAATTTTTCAAAGAATGTGGCTCTATTGCTAGTATAGGAATGAAATTGTAGTCAGAATTAGGAGAAGTAGCCAAAAAGAGAGCTTCCTCATTTACCTATGCAGGCTAACACCAGATGATTCGATCCATATTAAAGGTGCATCGGATTCTTTCTTGATTTGTGTAGATTTGCATTGCTGTTTTCAAGAAAGGCTTTATCTTTTTAGTCCTGGAACTCATTCAGTAGACCTGGATATCCTCAAATCATGAAAATCAGACAGCCTCAGCCTCATGAGATTTGGGCTTAAACATGTGCACTGCCACCAAACAGCTAAAGGTGGATTTCATCAACTTTTCCACAACAGGGTTCCTCTCTGTGTCTTGTGCTGTCCTAGCACTTATTCTGCATGTCTGACTTTAAGCTCAAAGAATTCTGCCTGCCTCTGCAGGTGCTTCAGCTCTTTGGTTGGTCTTCCATGTTGAAATGCTGGATCTTTGTCAAGCAGCAATGGCACCAATGTACTACACACCATTATTTCACAACATAGCTTCATGTGCTCTTAATATGTAGAGATGGCTCAGCTGTTAAAGGCTAGGCTCACAACCAAAAACATAAGATTTTGGTTCCCAGCAACCACGAATATCTAGGCCCTGCTGGTCAGGACAAGTGGTGCCCTACATGATGCTCTCTTCATTTAAATTTTTTGAATGTGGAAGCCTATGAGCAATCTGTCGCAGACAGATTCTGATATGATTAAACTCAAGAGACATTTACTCAAGTCAAATGGAAAGATCCATGTCTGAGACTATGGAAAGGGCCCAACTTTCTCCTAATAGGGGGTTGAGGGGGTTGAGGGCATGTTTGTGTTTTCTTGCAGGAAGAAGATGAGGTCCAGTGGCTGCCAGAACATTTAGTGGAGATGTGCGGAACAGGAAAACTGGACCTGAGACCTCAGAAGTGTAATACCTCCTCTCTCTCTCTCTCAAGGGTCATTCTCTAGAACAGTCAAGGCTTAAACCTATTGTTTTTACAACAAGGAGGAATTTGTGCAATAATCAAAGAGTAATGTTGCTTTTATGCTGATAAGACTGGCTTAATGGAAGACAGCTTAGATAGAATGCAGAAAAATCTTGCTGAATGTAAATGGCAGTGGGACCCGGCCGAGTCCTAGTATAAAAATTGGCTTTCCACCTCCCCTTGGCTTTCTACCTTGCTTCCTTCTTTCCTGGGACCATTTATGGGATTGCTACTGATGATGACTTTTGGGCTTTGGGCATTCCAGAAATTAACTCAATTGATCAGAACTCAAATTGATTTCATGCTATTTCAGTACACTACCTTCAGCTTTTGGAAAGGGAATAGTGCTCTTCTGAGAAACCTGATGAGGATTGTGACAGTGCCAGTCCTGAACCACCTAGACAAGGACTCGATTTCACAGGACTCGAACAACAGAGGACCTGGTTCTCTCAATTATGAAGACGTCAATGACGGGAATATCTCAGTGCCACAAAATGGAGGCAGACCCTTCTCTTTGGCTGTAAGTCGCTCAATGACAGCAGTAGCATAGGACCATCTCTCAGGAGCCCACTCATCTTGCCCGAGTTTCTTGCCCAATTTTTGACCATGTCCTTGAGTGCTGAGTGAGGATGCACCCTATGTAGATTAAGACAGGGGTCCTACCATTTGTCCTATAATGACAAGCCCATCCCCAGGGCCCGATCGTGGGATCCCACTACATAGCCTAAGATAGACGCTCCATAAAAAAGAATAAAATAGGGGGAGATGTTGGGATCCAGCCTTGAGTCACACAGTATTGCAGAATCACTTACACCTTAAAATTCTAATTGAGCCTTATCTTGGTAAAACAGAAAACTGCTAAACAGTGGTCTGTTCCACTCCTTCCAGGAACTGAGATGAACCAGACACCAGGAACTGAGATAATCAGATGTTTATGGTCTGATGTTTATGGTGTGGGACCTTACCAGAGCCCCAGAGTCAGCAAAGCTACCCCTACCCACTTCCTCCCCGCTTTGCTTTAAAAACCCCTCTTTGTGCCTAAAAAAGTGAGACCTTGACAAGCATTGCTTGGTCTCATTCCTTCTTTCTCTCCCATTATTTTCAGGTTCTAGCCCACCTCAACCCAGCAATAACTAGGCACTGCTGGTCAGAGAAATTATTATTTGAAATTCCATGATTCTTCATGTTCCCGTGATTTTTCCATGGGACACTTCATCGTGAAGTACTTCCTTCAAAGGGGATCACAAAGAGCGTCTTTATAATGTAAGGGTAAAGATATTTACTGATTGTGTCAGTAGAGGAATAGAAGACAGAAAAGAGAGAGTGAGAGACACAGAGAGAGAACTTAAAAGAGGGAGCCTTTATAGGATTGAAGAGAAAACTGAACCTACAGAAATGTCCAGAGAAATACAATACTGACCCCAACTAACAATTTGACCAACAGTGGAAAGGCTACCATAAATGCCCTTCCCTGATAGTGAGATCGATGACTAACTTATCCACCACATAGAGCCCTCATGTAGTAACTGATGGAAACAGAAACAAACAGCCACAAATAAACACTGACCTGAAAAAGAATCCAGATGCAAAGAGACAGGACAAGACCAGTTTGGAGAAACTCATAGAGACAGCTGACCTGAACAAGGAGAAGCTAACTGGCCCCCAAACTGATAGCTTGGAATCCATCATGGGACTGACTCAAACACCCCTGAATATGGGTCTCAGCTAGAAGGCCTGAGCACTCTAAGGAATAACAGGCAGTGGAACCAGGATGTATTCCTGGTACACAAAAGGGACTTGTAGGCACATGCCCCATGGAGGTGTACTCCTATAACCTAGAGACAGGAGAGAAGTCCTTTTCCCCACTTCAAATGACTTGACAGATTTATATGACCCCTCCTAGATGGCATCATCCTACATGTGGAGTGAGGGGGGATGGGATGGGAGGTTGGTCAGGGTGCATGTGAAGGGGTAGAAAGGCGTAGTGGGAGGGAGAGAGGGAGGAAGGGAGAGGGAACTTGGATACTTTTATCGATATGTAAAATAAAAATTAAAGAAAAAGCTCATGTGTAGTTTGTTTTTTTTAGGGGAAAGGGAATGGGAAATGGGGGAAGGGAGGGGGAAAACTGAACTATGGGGACAGGAGCAGTAGAAAAGTAAGGGGCAGGAAGGAGGGTACACTGAGAGACAGGAAAAGAAGCAGAAAGAGAGAGAGGAAGAGAGAGAGAGGTAGGCAGGACCCTTTAAAAAGGGAACATAGAGAATGTGCACAGGTGGTGCTCTTAGTGGCTGTAGCTGTGCACATAGCATGTCAGAAACTCAAGGGCAGTTCAGTAAAAATGCCCAAATACTAACACTTACAGAAAAAGTGCTTAAAAGCTAAAAATTAAAACTGGAATATGAACTTAGGCACACAGATCAGTCAGTAAATGTTTTGTTGTAGAAGCATGTGGATCTAAGTACAATCCCATTTACGCAGTCACACAGAAAAGCAGGGATGGTATTGCATATGTGTAATCCTGCACTTGGTAGGTAGAGATGGTTGGGGCCTGCTGGCCAGCCAGCCAGTGCCTCTAGGCTGGTTGTTTCTTTTTGAGGCTATGTGCCTAGTGAGTTAGGTGATAGATGTTAGATGATTGATTGATAAATACATAGATAGATAGATACATACATACATACATGCATACATAGGTACATAGATTGATAATTGATTACTATAGCCAGATAAGTGATAGGAGACGATAGATAGATAGATAGATAGATAGATAGATAGATAGATAGATAGAAGATGAGAAATAGTTACGGGGCAGACAAGATAGCTGCATGAGTAAAAATGTTGACATAGAAACCTGACAGCTTGAGTTAGAGTTCCAGAAATCCTGTGAAGATGAGAGGAGAGACTGACTCTTCATAACTCTCCCCTCACCTCCACATGTACCTCCCTACCTACACACACCCCAGTCACAGGGGAGCAATGTTTTAGGAAAAGAAAGTGATGGCCCTGGCCTAAACACACAAACACACACACACACACACACACACACACACACCAAATAAACCTATTAAAAGTTGAATTTAAAAAAAACTGAGGAGAGAATTCTCAATAGAGGAATCCAAAATGGCTGAAAAAAACTAAAGAAATTGCTCACAATCCTTGGGTATAAGGGAAATGCAAATCAAAACAACTCTGAGATATATTACTCCAGCCAGAATGGCTAAAATTAGAAACACCAATGACAACTTGTGCTGGAGAGGATGTGGGGAAAGGGGAACACTCCTCCACTGCAGGTGGGAAAGCAAACATGTACAACAATTTTGGCGATCAGTGTGGCAGTTCTTCAGGAAAATGGGAATCTCTCTACCACATTACCTAGCAATCCCCCAGTTAGGAATATAGCCAAATAATCCACATACATGCAACAAAGACATGTTTATGTTCAGAGCAGCATTATTTGTAATAGCAAGAACATTTAAGTAACCTAAATGCCCTTCAACTGAAGAATGGATAAAGAAGATGGTGCACATTTCCACAATGGAGCATTATGCTGCGAACACACACACACACACACACACACACACACACACACACACACACACACACACACACACACACAAACACACACACACACACACTCACACACTGGAATCTTGAAATCTAGAGGCAAATGGATGGAACTTGAAGAATCCATCCTGAATGAGGTAATCCAGTCAGAAAAAGGGGAACATGGTATGAATTTCTGGCCCTGGCCGATCTGGACTTAGCCTGGCTGATGCCCTGGCCCTGGCCCTGGCCCTGGCCTTGGTCCTGGCCCTGGGCCTGGCCCTGGCCCTGGCCCTGACCCTGGCCCTGGCTCTGGCTGTTCTGTCCTTGGCTCTCACACTGGCCCTGGCCATGTACCTGAACCTGGCCATTCTGACCCTTACCCAGGACATTATGGCTCATGCCGTACTGGCCCTGTCCGTTCTGGTCCTGGCCCTGGTCATACAAGCCATGGCCATTCTGGCACTTGCCCTGGTCATTCTAGCACTGGCCTATTGGGCTCTGGCTTTTCATGTCCTGACCTTGGTCGTTCAGGTCCTGGTTTCTGATACAGGACTTTCTGGCCCTGGCCATTGCCATTCTGGCCCTGGCCTTTCTGGCCTTTGCCCTTGGATTTCTGGCCCTGGCCGTTCTGGACTTAGCCCTGGCTGATCTGGACTTAGCCCTGGCTGATTTGGCCCTGGCCCTGGCCCTTTCCTTTCCTGCTCTGGCCCAAGCACTTGCTCTGGAACTGGGTCTGGTTGTTCTATCCTTGAACCTGGCCTTTCTGTCCCTTCCTGTTCTGGCCCAGCCTTGAACGATCTGGCCATGGTAGTTATGGCCCTGGACATTCTGGCCCTGACCATGGCAATTCTGGACATGGCCGTTCTGTCCCTGACCGTTCTGGCCCTGGCCTTGAATGATCTGGCCCTGGCAGTTATGGCCCTGGCCATTCAGGCCCTGGCCTTTCTCACCCTGGCTCTGTCCCTGGCCATTCTGTCACTGGCCCTGAACCTGGCCCTGGACCTGGCCCTGGCCTTTGCCCTGTCACTGGCCCTATCCCTGGCTCTTCTGTCCCTGGCCAGAGCACTGGACCTGGCCCTGATATTGGCCCTGGCCCTGGCCAATCTGGCCATTACCCTGGTCGTTCTGGCCCTGGCCGATCTGGACCTGGCCCTGGCTGTCCTCGCCCTGGCCCTGGCCTTTGCCCTGGCCCTGGACCTGGCTGTTCTGTCCTTGGCCCTGGCACTGGCCCTGGCCATGGTCATGATGCTGGCCGTTATGACCCTTACCCAGGTCGTTCTGGCTCTTGCCGTACTGGCCCTGGCCATTCTGGGCCTGGCCCTGGTCATACAAGCCATGGCAATTCTGGCACTTGCCCTGGATATTCTAGCAATGGCCTTTCTGGCTCTGGCTTTTCTTGCTCTGACCTGGTCGTTCAGGTCCTAGGTTCTGGTACAGGTCTTTCTGGCCCTGGTTATTGCCGTTTTGACCCTGGCCTTTCTGGTCTTTGCCCATGGATTTCTGGCCATGTCTGATCTGGACTTAGACCTGGCCTATGCCCTGTCCTTGGCCCCGGCCCCGGCCCCGGCCCTGGCCCTGGCCCTGGCTGTTCTGTTCTTGGCCCTCAAACTGACCCTGGCTGTTCTGTCCTTGGCCCTCACACTGGCCCTGGCCATGTTCCTGACCCTGGCCATTCTGACCCTTACCCAGGTCATTCTGGCTCTTGCCTTACTGGACCTGGCCGTTCTGGGTCTGGCCTGGTCATACAATCCATGGCCATTCTGGCACTTGCCCTGGACATTCTAGCACTGGCCTTTCTGGCTCTGACTTTTCTTGCCCTGACCCTGGTCGTTCAGGTCCTGGGTTCTGGTACAGGACTTTCTGGCCCTGGCCCTGACCCTTGCCGTTCTGGACCTGGCCTTTCTGGTTTTGCCTATGGATTTCTGGCCCTGGCCATTCTGAACTTAGCCCTGGCTGATCTGGACTTAGCCCTGGCTGATTTGGCCCTAGCCCTGGCCCTGGCCCTTGCCCTGGCCCTGGACCTTTCCTTTCTTGCTGTGGCCCAAGCACTTGCTCTGGAATTGGGTCTGGTTGGTCTATCCTTGAACCTGGCCGGTCTGTCCCTGGCCCTGGCCTTTCTGTCCCTTGCTGTTCTGGCCTAGCCTTGAACGATCTGGCCATGGTAGTTATGGCCCTGGACGTTTTGGCCCTGACCATGGCAATTTTGGACATGGCCATTCTGGCCGTTGCCGTGAACGATCTGGGCCTGGCAGTTATTGCCTTGGCCATACTGGCCCTGGCTTTTCTCACCCTAGTTCTGTCACTGGCCATTCTGTACCTGGCCCTGAACCTGGCCCTGGCCCTGGCCCTTGCCTTTGCCCTTTCACTGGCCCTGTCCCTGGCTGTTCTGTCCCTGGCCCTGGCACTGGACCTGACCCTGATATAGGCCCTGGCACTGGCAGTTCTGGCCATTACCAGGTGCAGGGCCAGGGCCAGGTGCAGGGCCAGGGCCAGTGACAGGTGCAGGGCCATGGCCAGTGCCAGGTGCAGTGCCAGGGCCAGGTGCAGGGCCAGGGAAAGTTTCAGGGGCAGGGCCAGGGCCAGGTGCAGGGCCAGGGCCAGGGCCAGGGCCAGGGCCAGGGCCAGGGCGAATGCCAGTAACATGGCTAGGGCCAGTAACATGGCTAGGGCCAGGGCCAGGTACAGGGCCAGGGCCAGGTGCAGGGCCAGGGCCAGGTGCAGGGCCAGGTGCAGGGCCAGGGACAGGGCCAGGGGCAGGCCAGGGCCAGGTGCAGGGCCTGGGCCAGGTGCAGGGCCAGGGGCAGGGCCAGGTGCAGGGCCAGGGCCAGGGCCAGGTACAGGGCCAGGGCCAGGGCCAGGTGCAGGGTCAGTGCCAGGGCCAGGTGTAAGTCCAGGTGTAGGACCAGGGCTAGGGCCAGTTGCAGGGCCAGGGCCAGGGGCAGCGCCAGGGCCAGGGCCAGGTGCAGGGCCAGGGCCAGGTGCAGGGCCAGTGCCAGGGCCAGGTGTAGGCCAGGGCTAGGGCCAGGTGCAGGGCCAGTGTCAGGGCCAGGTGCAGGGCCTGGGTCAGGGCCAGTTGTAGAGCCAGGGCCAGGTGCAGGGCAAGGGCCATGGCAAAATGCAGGGCCAGGGACAGTGCCAAGGCCAGTTGAAGGGCTAGTGCCAGGGCCAGGTGCTGAACCAGGGTCATGGCCAGGTGCAGGGCCAGGGACAGGAGCAGGGCCAGGGCCAGTGTGAGGTGCAGGGCCATGGCCAGGTAGAGGGCCAGGGTCATGGCCAGGTGCAGGGCCAGGGCCAGGAGCAAGGCCAGGGCCTGGGACAGGTGCAGGGCCAGGGCCAGGTGCAGGGCCAGGGCCAGGTGCAGGGCTAGGGCTTGGGCCAGGGGCAGGGCGAGTTTCATGGCCAGGGCCAGGGCTAGGGCCAGGGCCAGGTGCAGGGCCAGGTGCAGGGCCAGGGCCAGGTGCAGGGACAAGGCCAGGTGCAGGAACAGGTGCAGGGCCAGGTGCAGGGACAGGGCCAGGTGCAGGGACAGGGCCAGGTACAGGGCCAGGGCCAGGTGCAGGGCCAGGTGCAGGGCCAGGTGCAGGGCCAGGGCCAGGTGCAGGGCCAGTGCCAGGGCTAGGGCCAGGTGCAGGTCCAGGTGCATGGCCAGGGCCATGGCCAGGTGCAGCGCCAGGGCCAGGTGCGGGGCTAGGGCCAGGGCCAGGGCCAGGGCCAGGGCAATGTGCAGGGCCAAGGCCAGGGCCAGGGCCAGGTGCTGGGCCAGTGCCAGGTACAAGGCCAGGGCCAGGTGTAGGGCCAGGACCAGGGCCAGGTACAGGGCCAGGGCCAGATGTAAGGACAGGGCTAGGTGCAGGGCCAGGGCCAGGTGCAGGGTCAGTGACAGGGCCAGGTTCAGGGTCAGGTCCATGTCCAGGTTCAGGGCCATGTCCAGGGCAAGGTGCAGGGCCAGGGCCAGGTGCAGGGCCAGGGCCAGGGCCAGTTCCAGGGCCAGGATCAGGGCCAGGGCCAAGGCCATGTGCAGGGCCAGGGCCAGGTGCAGGGCCAGGGCCAGTTAAAGGGCCAGGGCCAGGTAGAGGGCCAGAGCCATGGCCATGGCCAGGTGCAGCGCCAGGGCCAGGTGCAGGGCCATTGCCAGGGCCAGGTTCAGGGCCAAGGCCAGTGACAGGTGCATGGCCAGGGCCAGGTGCAGGGCCAGGGCCAGGGTCAGGGCCAGGGCCAGGGCCAGGGCCAGGGTCAGGTGCATGGCCATAGCTAGGTGCAGGGCCAGGGGCAGGGCCAGGGCCAGTCCCAGTTCCAGTGCCAGGTGCAGGGCCAGGACCAAGTGCAGGGCCAGGGCCAGGTGCAGGGCCAGGGCCAGGTGCAGGGCCAGGGCCAGTTCCAGGGCCAGGCTCAGAGCCAGGGCCAAGGCCATGTGCAGGGCCAGGGCCAGGTGCAGGGCCAGGGCCAGTTAAAGGGCCACGGCCAGGTAGAGGGCCAGAGCCATGGCCAGTTGCAGAGCCAGGGCCATGGCCAGGTGCAGGGCCAGGGCCAGGTGCAGGGCCATTTCCAGGGCCAGGTTCAGGGCCAGGCCCAGATGCAGGGCCAGGGCCATTTGCAGGATCAGGGCCAGGTGCAGGGCCAGGGCCAGGTGCAGGGCCAGGGCCATGGCCAGGTGCAGGGCCAGGGCCAGGGCCAGGGCCAGGTCCAGGTGCAGGGCCAGGGCCAGGTGCAGGGTCAGGGCCAGGTTAAATCCAGGTCCAGGGCCAGGTGCAAGACCAGGTGCAGGGCCAGGTGCAGGGCCAGGGCCATTTGCAGGGCCAGGTGCAGGGCCAGGTGCATGGCCAGGTGCAGGGCCAGGGCCAGGGCCAGTTGCAGGGCCAGGTGCAAGGCCAGGTGAAGGGTCAGGGCCAGGTGCAGCACCAGGGCCAAGGCCAGTTGCAGGGCCAGGGCCATGTGCAGGGCCAGGGCCATGTGTAGGGCCAAGGCGAGGGCCAGGGTCAGGTTGTAGGCCAGTGCCAGGTGCAGGGCCAGGGCCAGGTGCAGGGCCAGTGCCAGGTGCACGGCCAGGTGCAGGGTAGGGTCAGGTCCAGGGCCAGGTGCGGGGCCAGGGCCTGGCCCAGGTTCAGGGCTATGTCCAGGGCAAGGTGCAGGGCCAGGGCCAGGTGCAGGGCCAGGTCCAGGGCCAGGTATAGGGACAGGGCCATGTGCAGGGCCAGGGCCATATGCAGGGCCAAGGCGAGGGCCTGGGTCAGGTTGTGGGCCAGTGCCAGGTGCAGGGCCAGGGCCAGGTGTATGGCCAGGGCCAGGTGCAGTGCCAGTTCCAGGTGCAGGGTAGGGTCAGGTCCAGGGCCAGGTGTGGGGCCAGCGCCTGGGCCAGGTTCAGGGCTATGTCCAGGGCAAGGTGCAGGGCCAGGGCCAGGTGTAGGGCCAGGGCCAGGTGCAGGGCCAGGTGCAGGTCCAGGTCCAGGTGCAGGGCTAGGACCAGGGCCAGTTCCAGTGCCAGGGCCAGTCTCAGAGCCAGGGCCAAGACCAGGGCCATGGCCAGGGCCAAGTGCAGGGGCAGGGCCAGGGCCAGGTGCGCGGCCAGGGCCAGGGCCAGGGCCAGGTGCAGGGCCAGGGCCAGGGGCAGGGCCAGGGCCAGGGCCAGGTGCAGGGCCAGGGCCAGGGCCAGGGCCAGGTGCAGGGCCAGGGCCAGGTGCAGGGCCAGGGCCAGGTGCAGGGCCAGGTGCAGGCCTGGGCCAGGTGCAGGGCCTGGGCCAGGTGCAGGGCAAGGGCTAGGGCCAGGTGCAGGTCCAGGGCCAGGTGCAGGGCCAGGGCCAGTTAAAGGGCCAAGGCCAGGTAGAGGGCCAGAGCCATGGCCAGTTGCAGAGCCAGGGCCATGGCCAGGTGCAGGGCCAGGGCCAGGTGCAGGGCCATTGCCAGGGTCAGGTTCAGGGCCAGTGACAGGTGCATGTCCAGGGCCAGGTGCAGGGCCAGGGCCAGGGTCAGGGCCAGGGCCAGGGCCAGGGCCAGGTGCTGGGAAGGGCCAGGTGCAGGGCCAGGGCCAGGTGCAGGGCCAGGGCCAGGGTCAGGTGCATGGCCAGAGCTAGGTGCAGGGCCAGGGTCAGGGCCAGTGCCAGTGCCAGTGCCAGTGCCAGGTGCAGGGCCAGGACCAGGTGCAGGGCCAGGCCCAGGTACAGGGCCAGGGCCAAGTGCAAGCCAGGGCCAGGTGCAGGGCCAGGGCCAGGTGCAGGGCCAGGGCCAGGGCCAGGTGCAGGGCCAGGTGCAGGGCCAGGGCCAGGGCCAGGTACAGGGCCAGGGCCAGGTTAAATCAAGGGCCAGGGCCAGGTGCAAGGCCAGGTGCAGGGCCAGGTGCAGGGCCAGGGCCAGGGCCAGTTGCAGGGCCAGGTACAGGGCCAGGTGCAGGGCCAGGGCCAGGGCCTGTTGCAGGGCCAGGTGCAAGGCCAGGTGAAGGGTCAGGGCCAGGTGCATCGCCAGGGCCAGGGCCAGTTGCAGAGCCAGGGCCATGTGCAGGGCCAGGGCCATGTGCAGGGCCAAGGCGAGGGCCAAGGCGAGGGCCAGGGTCAGGTTGTGGGCCAGTGCCAGGTGCAGGGCCAGGGCGAGGTGTAGGGCCAGGGCCAGGTGCAGGGCCAGTGCCAGGTGCAGTGTCAGGTGCAGGGTAGGGTCAGGTCCAGGGCCAAGTGCGGGGCCAGGGCCAGGTGTAGGGCCAGGGCCAGGTGCAGGGCCAGGGCCAGGGCCAGGTGCAGGGACAGGGCCATGTCCAGTTGCAGGTCCAGGTCCAGGTGCAGGGCTAGGATCAGGGCCAGTTCCAGTGCCAGGGCCAGGCTCAGGGCCAGGGTCAAGGCCAGGGCCATGGCCAGGCCCAGGTGCAGGGCCAGAGCAGGTGCAGGGCCAAGTGCAGGGCCAGGTGCAGGGCCAGGTGCAGGGCCAGGGCAAGGTCAGGGCCAGGGACAGTGGCAAGGGCCCATTATGGGTTTGGCCCCTGTGTGATTGACACAGCAAGAAACGTGTACCAGAAGCAGTACCCAGAGAATGAGGAACACTGGGTTATGCAGTGATTACTGATTATGTAATAATAGATTTTCAAAGATCGAATGATTAAGCGATTGAAGAAAAATTGTATTATTTCGCATCATCAGTTTCTGAGAGGTTGCTATAGAGCTGACCTATGAAGGACACAGTCAACACCGATTTTAAAAACTGAATAATTTAAAATCTCCTGATCAGAGAATCTTATCTAAAGAACTCTGTCGGGCTGATAACATGACACACCTCCAACTCCAAATAACTCTAAATAACCATATTAGAAATTGGGATAAAGGACTCAATAGAGAATTAGAGAATTATCAATTGAGGAATCTAAAGTGATTTAAAGGACCATAAGACAGTACTCAACATCCTTAATCATCAGCCAAGTGCAAATACAACAACTCTGAGAAACAATGAGAACAAGATGCTCTAAAGGAAGAGAAATTTAATTTATTTTCAACACTTAGGAAAGGATTCTGGTAGAGGCGATTAATGGTATTGTTTGCATTCTGGAAATGAGAAAATTGAAGCATGGAAAATAATTTGAAATACTCATCATTGTGCTTGAATGGAATAATGATGCTTTCGTTTTCATGCTTATATCATTATAGGGATGTTGTAGCTTAAGAGACTGGTAAATATGTACAACTCAAAAAAAAAAAAAAAAAAAAGATCCCTCTTTTGTTTTTGTGAGAAAATCAGTGAGGCTGCAAGGTTAGTCGATGGGTGGGTATGCTAATTTTATCATGTGGGAGGTACACTAGATTGTGACAGAATATTGGATCATAAATGTTGCCGGGCAACCCTGCTTGCATTCTGTATCCTGATATCATGGGCCAAGGACCAGAGAGAAGCTTCGATAAAGTGTTATCATAGGACATCACAATCTCCCAAGATAACTATCTCCTAAAACTTTTAATGGCAGCATTTGATTCCCCTAACCAAGTCATAACCAAATCTCTGGAAGTTGGCCTAGCGCTATTACTGGTTACCCAATTCAACATTACCTAATATCAGAGAATACAGTCTGTGGATAAACGGTTCAAAGACTTCTGTTTATGGATGCTCTCTCTTCTAAGAAGTAAAACTATGGATTAAAAGATAATAAGACTCACAATTACTCATCAAAAGTTGAGTGTTCCTTTGGTAACTTCCATCAGGTTGGTGATAATCCGTGTGTTAGGGTAGACATAGGTATTATTGGAATGCAGTTCATCTCTTTTGAGTAAGCTGTCCAACATGAAACGTGTGATATGTTCTAAAACCCTGCATACACAATGACATTTCAGCATATACACATTTTACTACTCAATTCTGTGAGAAAATAAGCCATGATCTGGGGAGTTTCACACAAACTTGTGGGAGTCAAGTTGGAGAAAACTTGTGTCGAGTATGGCAGACCATTTCATCCTCTGATTATGTTATTATTTAATTATTAAAATAGGACATTAGATTATCCATGATCAGTGGATTATTGTTCCACAATGTGGGAATCAAGTACTTTAGACCATCTAAATATTAATTATGTAATTAAAATATTTAAATTAATGATGACATCATTGTTCACAAGTCTGGTTTGGAGCCACCTTAGGGAAGTGGATGGTGTCACATCAGCTCATTATTTGATTATTTAGTTGTATAAAGCAATGATGATATCATCCGTGACACCTGGAATTTGGTGCCACCTTGTGGGGTCAAGTGTGACAGATCATCTAATTACATAATTAAAGTATTTGAATTGACCGTTCGTGTTAAGACCCAAGATAATGTACATATTTGTATAGTCATGTAAACCAGTAATCCTCTGTTCCGTGAAGAGTCATGTAAAATTCCCTCTTGTGGAGTTAATATGCCATATCATCATATTTTATGATTAATTGTTTCAATTGACAATGATGACATCTTTCATGACTGGAGTCTGGCCATTCTCCCCTGCCACTTAACTGCTACATCACCTCTTTATTGTGACAGTTAGCTATTACTGACTTATTTAATTATTTAATCATTTAAACGGCAGACAATGACATCATCGATTATGATTAGTGTGCAAATATCTGTCCGGGACTAGGTTAGGAACGTCGTGGACATGGATAGAGCAGATTCTTGAGGATCTCTGCATCACCCAGAGTACTAGGGATGCTGGATGATTGAGTCGAGAAGATTCCATGGTGCTCTCCGAGAAGTACAAAGACTTCACCAAGGCAGGCATGGTGGAGAAGAGTCTGACTTCTCCATGTGGGATTTAAGTATGCACCACCATGTCATTGTTCAATTATTTTTCCTTATATATTAATCATTTAAATCGATGAAGATGTTGTACTTCATGACTGGAGTCTGGCCATCCTCCTTGGGAGTTAATCGTGTGGCATTATTTAATTATCTTAGTAATACTTCCTTGACCGTCGCTGGAGTTTGGCTCCATCTTATGAAAGTTAAGTATGCAGGACTATGCAATTCTTTACTTATTTTGTTACATAAATAATGATGGTGTCATCCATTGTGGGTTTGGCTGGTGTGTGATTGACACATACAGGAGATTGGTACCAGAAGCAGTGCCCAGAGAATGAGGGAGACTGGGTTAACTAGTGATTACTGATTATGTAATAATAATTTTTTAACGATCGAATGATTAAACGATTTTAAAAAATGTAATATTTCGCATCCTAATTTTCTGAGAGGTTGCAACAGAAGTGACCCATGAAGGACACTGTCAACACCGATTTTAAGAACTGAATCATTTGATAATCTCATGATCAGAGAATCTTATCTAAAGAACTAGGGCGTACTGATAACATGGCACACCAACAGCAATAAATAACTCTAAATAACCATATTAGAAAGCAGGGTACAGTACTAAATAGAGAACTATCAATTGAGGAATCCAAAATGACTGAAAGAATAATAAGACAGTGCTCACAATCCTTAGTCATCAGCCAAATGCAAATCTAAACAACTCTGAGAAACCATGGGATCAAGCTGTGTTTCCATTCTGGAAATGAGAAAATTGAAGCATAAAAAATAGGTGGAAATACTCATCAATGTACTAGAATGGCATAATGATGCTTTCGTTTTTATGCTTATATTACTATAGGCATGTTGTAGCTTAAGAGACTCGTAAATATGTGTAATTCAAAAAAAAAAAAAAAGTGTCCTGCTTTGTTTTTGTAAGAAAATCAGTAATAAGTGAGGTTAAGGTTAGTCGATGGGTGGGTATGCTAATTTTAGCATGTAGAAGGTGCTCTAGAATGTGACATACTGTTGGATCATAAATATTGTCTGGAAACCCTGATTGCATTCTATATCCTGGTATCATGGGCCAAGGACCAGAGAGCAGTTTCGATAAAGTATTATCGTGGCATACTACAATCTACCAACAACACTATTCCCTAAAATTTTTAATGATATCATGTAATTCGCCTCAGTAAGTCATAGCCATATCACTGGAAGTTTGCCGACAGCTTTTACTGGTTACCCAATTCAAGATTACCTAATATGAGAGAACATAGTCTGTGGCGAAACAGTTCAATGACTTCTGTTTATGAATGGTCTCTCTCCTAAGAAGTAATATAATGGTTTAAATGATAATAAGACTCACAATTACTCATCAAAAGGTGAGTTTTCCATTGTTAACTTCCTTTAGGAAAGTGATAATCCATTTGTTAGAGTAGACTTAGGGATGATTGGATTGCAGTCCATCTCTTTTGAGGCAGCGTTGTTCACGAGAATGGCTTGGAGCCACCTTAGGAATGTTAATGATGTTACATCAACTCACTGTTTGATGGTTTAGTTATAGAAAACAATGATTATATCATCCATGACACATGGAGATTTTTGCCACCTAGTGGGGTCAAGTCTGGCAGATCATCTAATTACATAATTAATGTATTTAAATTGACAAATACTATTAATACCCAAGATAATGTAAAGATTTGTATATTTATGTAAACCAATAATCCTCTATTCCATGAAGAGTCCTGTAAAGCTCCCTCTTCGGGAGTTATAATGCAATATCATTATATTTTATGACTGATTGTTTGAATTGATGAAGATGACATCTTTCATGACTGGAGTCTGGCCAGTCTTTCCTTCCTTCCAGTTAAAGGCTCATCACCTCTTTATGGTGACAGTTATCTATTACTGGCTTATTTAGTTATTTAATTTATTTAATCGATGGACAATGACATCCTTGATTCTGTTTAGGGTGCAAATTTCTATCAGGGACAAGGTTAGGAAGGTTGTAGACATGGACACAGCAGTTTCTGGATGACCTATGCATGACCCAGAGTACTAGGGATGCTGCTGTGCCAGGTGTGAGCACATCATCTCAGGTCCTGCCGCACCAGAACAGAGATTCAGGAGCTGGTGATGATGTCAGGCCAACAGAGTTCATCAGGGAAGACAGTACAATTATCTCTTTATTGACTTATGGAATTTTAAAAATCAATGAAGACAGCATACTTTATCATGTCCGGCACGCCTGCCAGGAATTGATGAGACAAAAAAGTTCAACGACTTACACCTTTAAATATGTAATTATTAAATCGTTTCCTCATATAATCTGTGAACCCTGAAGTTTGGTACCACCTTGTGTGACTCAGGTGTGACAGACGATCTAACTATCTGATTATTTCATTATTCAAATCTGCCTTTTTCCTCTCCAGGAAGAGTGGAGTCTTGATCCACCTTTTTTGTGGTAATTGTCCCTTTTGGTGATTTCATTATTTAGTTATGTATTTATTTTAGTGAATGGTGATAGCATTTCTTAGCTCTCTGGGGGTGAATTTGAGTAATTATCTCATTATTCATTCAATTTTTGTTCAAATCTATGATCAAAAACTCAATTTTCGTTTCAGTTTTGTGCTATCTTGTAGGTGTCACGTATAAATCACCATTCACTAGTTTGATTTTTATTCATTTAATTATCTAAATATTACTTCCTTGACAATCACTGGACTCTGGTTCAATCTTATGGTATAGAAAACCGCTTCATGAACATAACTCCAGGGGCACAGACACTGAGAGAAACAATTAATAAATAGGACCTCTTCAAACTTAGAAGCTTCTGTAAGGCAAAGGACACAGTAGACAAGACCAAATGACAGCCCACAGAATGGGAAAAGATTTTCATCAATCCTAAATCTGACAAAGGGCTGAACTCCAAAATATACAAAGAACTCAAGAAGCTAGTCAACAAAACACGAAATAACCCTATTAAAAAATCGGGTACAGAACTGAAGAAAGATTCTCAATAGAGGAAATCAAAAAGGCTGAAAGACACTTAAGAAAATGCTCCACATCCATAACTATCAGGGAAATGCAAATCAATACAACTTTAAGATACCATCTTACTCCTGCCAGAATGGCTAAAATTTGAAACACCAATGATGACTCATGTTGGAGGGGATGTGGAGAAAGGGGAACACTCCTCCACTGCTGGTGGGAGTGCAAACTCATACAGCCATTTTGGAGATCAGTATGCTGGTTCCTCAGGAAAATGGGAATTAGTGTACCACAGGACCTAGCAACCCCACTCTTAGGCATATACCCAAAGGATTCACATCCATGAAACAAAGATATCTGTTCAACTATGTTCATAGCAGGACTCTTTGTAATAGCAAGAACCTGGAAGCAACCTAGATGCCCCTCAATTGAAGAATGGTTAATGAAGATGTGGCACATCTACACAATGGAATACTACTCTGCAGAAAAAACTAATGTAATCTTGAAATTCGCAGACAAGTGGATGGCACTTGAAGAAAACTTCCTGAATGAGGTAACTCAGTCACAAAAAGAGGAACAAAGTATGTACTCACTCATATATGGATTTTAGACCTGGATCAAAGATCACCAGCCTATAATTCACATCACCAGAGGAACTTTGATACAAGGTGTATTCTAAGTGATTCACATAAAGTCCCTCACAGAACTGGGAAGGGACAAGTCCCCCAGAGCTCAGGAGAAGTGGGGGGGAGCAAATAGAGAGAGAAGTAGGAGAAAATGAGGGGGAGGAAAGGAAAAGATGTTCGACCAGGAAGATTGAGCCAGGTTAGGAATAGAAGATAGGAAAGAGAGAGACAGAGACAGAGACAGAGAACATACAAGAGGGAGCCTATATTGGTTTGAAGATAAAATTGAACACAAAGAGAGGTCTAGAGAACTACAAGTCTGCTCCAACTAACAATCTCAGCTTCCGTGGAAAGGCTATCATAAATGCCCTTCCCGGATAGTGAGATCAACAACTAACTTCTCCATGGAGCCCTCAACTAATGCCTGTTGAAAACAGGATCAAACACCCATACATTAACACTGAGTCGAACTAGAACCCAGATGCAGATGGAGAGGACAAACCATGCTGCAGAAACACATACAGACAGCTTACCTGAACAAGGAGGAGCTAACAGCCACTAGACAGATAGCTGGGAAGCCAGCATGGGACTGACTCAGGCCCCCCTGAATATGGGTCTCAGCCAGAAGGACTGAGCAGTCTAAGAGACCTCAGACAGGGGAGCCAGGATGTATCCCTGGTGCGCAAAAGGATTCTGCGAACATATCCCCCATGGAGGGATAACTGCCTTAATCTAGAGACAGGAGAGAAGCCCTAGTCCCTATTTCATGATCTGTCAGATCTACATGACCCCAACTGGATGGCATTCCCCTACATATGGAATTGGGGTGGGGGATGGGAGGGGAGGGTGGTTAGAGTGCATGTGAGAGGGAAGACAGGGTAAAAAGGAGGGAAGGAGGGAGAGAGGGATGGAGGGAGGGAGAGCAAACTGGGATCGACATGTAAAATAATAAATTAAATTTAAAAAATGCATTGACTCAAAAATTAAGTTCAAGGACATGTTAATGGGAAAAGGATTTCTATTATTTTTTCCACAGAAAATAAAAAGATGTGCATTCCTTCCAGACTAATGTGGTTTGATCAAGCCAGATCCACCTGATAGAAAATACCAAGTGATCCTACATTCAATACAGGTGGACAAAGCAGCCTTACAGACTACAGCCAGGATTTCTGCATCTTCATAGAATCCCCATGACAGCGCACCTTACCAGCAGGAAGTAGTTTGGAAAAATCGACAACTAAATCCCCAAATATTGTCTATAAATGTTTGTTATTATTTAAATGGACTTGGTTATATAAAATGAAAAAAAAAAGAATAGAAGTGTTGATTGAAAAAAAACTTTATAAAATCAAAAATAAAAATGGGGTATAGAACAGAAGAAATAATTCTCAATAGAGGAAACCAAAAAAGCAGAAAAACACTTAAGAAAATGTTCAACATCTTTAGCTATCAGGGAAATGCAAATCAAAACAACTTTGAGATAACATCTTACTCCTGCCAGGATGGCTAAAATTAAAAACACCAATGACAACTTATACCAAAGAAGATGTGGAGAAAGAGAACATTCCACCACTGCTGGTGGGAGTGCAAACTCGTGCAGCCATTTTGGAGATAAGTATGGTGGTTTCTCAGGAAAATGGGAATTAGTTTACCATGCGACCCAGCATTCCCCCCTTAGACATATACCAAAATGATCCATATCCCGGCAACAAAGACATCTGTTCAACTATGTTGATAGCAGCAAGAAACTGGAAACAACCTAGATGATCCTCATTTGAAGAATGGATAAGAAGATGTGGCACATCTACACATTGTAATAGTACTCTGCAGAAAAAAATAATGGAATCTTGAAATTCGCAGGCAAGTGAATGGCTCTTGAAACAACCATCCTGAATGAGGTAACCCAGTCACAAAAAGATGAACATAGGATGTACTCACTCATATATGGATTTTAGACCTAGAGCAAAGGATCACCAGCCTATAATTCACACAACCAGAGGAACTAGGATACAAGGTGTATTCTAAGAGATTCATATAAAGTCACCCACAGAAGGTTGATGGGACAAGTCACCCAGAGCACATGGGAGGTGGGGGGGGTCAATGAATGTAGAGAGAACTAGGAGAAAGTGAAGGAGAGAAAAGAAATTGGGACTAGGAAGATTGAGTCAGGGTAGGAATACAAGACAGAAGAGAGAGAGAGAGACTGAGAGTGAGTGAAAGAGAGAGAGGGAGACAGAAAGAGAGAGAGAATAAAAGAAGGAGCCAGTATTGGTTTGAAGAGAAAAGTGAATCTAAAGAAAAGTCTAGAGACCTACAAGACTGTTGCCAACTAACAATTTGAGCAACTGTGAAAAGGCTACCATAAATGCCCTTCCTGGATAGTGAGATCAACAACTAACGTATTCACCATCATGGAGCCCTCCTATAGTGCTGTTGGAAACAGAAGCAAACACCCAAACCTAAACACTGAGTTTAACTAGAATCCAGATGCAGATGGACAGAAAAAGACCAGGTTGTAGAAACACACAGAGACAGCTGACCTGAACAAGGAGCAAATAACAGGCACCCAGAATGATAGCTTGGAATCCAGCATGGTACTGACTCAGTCTTCTCTAAATATGGGTCTCAGCCAGAAGGAATGAGCAGTCCTAGGGACTGCAGACAGTGCAACCAGGATGTATTCCTCGTGCACCAAAGGTCATTGCAGACACATCCCCCATGGAGGGTAATCCCTTAACCTAGAAACAGGAGAGAAGTCCTAGTTCCTACTTCAAATGACTTAACAGATCTACATGACTACACCTGGATAGCATTGTAATACATGTGGAATTGGGTTGGGAGCTGGGAGCGGAGGGTGGTAAGGGTGCAAGTGAGGGGGAATAGCGTGTAAATGGTGGGAGGGAGAGGGAAATGGGATCGACATGTGAAATAAAAAATAAATAAGAAAATTAAAAAATAAAATAAAATAAATACTCCCAGGATAGAATCTTACAGGCTGCTGGTAATACAGAACACCAGTGTAAACAGCACCAGGCTCCTCCTGGTGCAGAAGCCCTAAGCCATGCTCATCCAGGATCCATGCTGGGTTATTGAAGGTCTAGGTGCATTGGGCCACCAGGTGGGCAGTCAGAGAGGAGAGGAGTTCTAAATCCCTAGGGGCTAATGACAGAACCAGCCCCTCGCCCAGCCCACCTCTCCTCAGATGGCAGTGACTGTGACCATAGGGAAAGGGGTGAGGGTGAGATTGGGGAGGTGGAGGATGAGGGGTGTTGGGGAGAGCAACTTTGGTAAAGATTTTTGTGTCAACTAAAAGAATAAAAATAAAAAATATATGGTAATTAGAAGTGATAGCTATATGCAGACTTGTTACAATCAATCTGAAGCAAAGAAGACAAAATAAGATAACAGTGGTCTAGTAGACAGGTCAGTGGCCTGCAGATTTATAGGTCGATGCAACTCATCAAAGCAGAACAGAGAACATCAGAAGGAACTTCATGTGTTATGAGTATGATTCCATTTCTCTGGGCAATAAAATGTAGAACAGGAAAAAGGATTGACAATATCCAGAAGAGTGGAAAAGAGATAAAAATAAAATTATAATACTGAAAGATAACATAAAAGAAGATCAGGTGTAACCCACAAAATCCATAAAAGGAGCCAACCGTTAAGAGAGCAGAGTGTACAGAGAGGCTCAGGGGAAAGCACCAATGTAAGAAGGTACAGTCAGGAATTAAATAAATAAATAAGATTTCACTTCAGGCATGCATATCTGGATAAGAGTCACTGATAAGAGAAAAGAAAAAGAGAAAAGGAGAGACATTTCTACGCTAGGGATGTCTGAGAAAATCGAGAGAGACTAAATGTAATGTAAAAAGTTATGGAGGTTCAAAGAAAAGTCGTCAAATGTCGAGAAAGTTGTAAACTGTTTGCTTTGGGCTCTTATATCTACAATTACAAACTTAAGATTAGTAATATGAGTTAAAATTTTTGACCATACCAGGTTAATGGTTTAAAAGTTCTGTTTATTTCTCTCAAGAAAAATACATGTACTTGCTAAAAAGTTCTGTCAGTGTTTCCTGTTAGAAACCTGTTTGTTGCAAGAATAGAGCTAAATCAAAAATGGTTTAAACATTTTTGCTGTCTAATGATAACAGCCCCCAGCTCAAAATTTACCTCTGAGCACTGGTCATTAAATTCAGATTATTAGAAAATCAGATGTCTTTTTAATGTAGATGACATTAATTCTGTTTTATGTCGAAAGCTGTTAAAAATTGAAACTAGTCAAAAAGTTACAATTATTAACACTGGAAATTAACATAAACTTAACAGTCACTAAGGTGACAATGGGTTTAAAGACATAAAGGATGCTAAAATTATTTGATATTATAAGAAGTCAGTACAGGATGTTTAATTGGCTTATCAAACACTTTTTTATATGTTTTAATTCAGAAGGTTACATTATATTTGTGCTTTATTACATTGTTAATATTTGTACTTAAATTAAAGGGCTAAAATTTAAGATCATAACCATACACTATATATACTAACCAAAAGTTGAGAAGCTCATTTTTTTTATGATACAGATGGCAATCCATCCTTGTTTTTGATAAATTTGGTAAGCATAAGTTATATAGATAAACTTAATCACATAGCTGTTTTATGTTTTCCTAAAAGGAGTTTCAAATTAAAATCAGTATTTTTAAAGCTAAAACTGACAATGCAAAGTTCTAGTTTTATAAAATCTGGTAACTATTATAAAATGTTAAGAAACACAAGTTACCAGCCATCCTTATAGATTAACTTTTGGTTATAGTCGAACTAAGTATTAATGATTAATAACAGGGATAAACCTCACTCTGTCTCCTATACATATTCTAAAAGTTTAAGCTTAAATAGAGTAATTGAAAACCAAGTTGTCTATTAAGACCTACCTAGAAAGACTTCTAATACTACAGAGATCTGTGGAATAAGACATTTAAATATTAACTAAAAAACTGTAATAATTTCAGACAAAGAATCACAAAACCTAACAATGACCAAAGAAAGGTCTCTAAAGAACATTGTGGGGCAGCATGGATTGTTATGACACTGACCAGGGAGCAAGATGCTTAAACAGAATACCTGCAGCATGATAGGACCCAGCTTGGACTGTGTAGAGGATGCAGGGTACTGGAAAATTATCTGCACGTTTGCCTGGACAAAATAAGTTCAGACTTTTCCAATTCCAGGTTCCACAATGGTGGGGGAAAACAACTCTCACATTATGTACTTGGTGAAAAATTTCTCCCCTCAATGCCATAGAAAATTGGATATGGCTAAGAATATAAGGAATGGTCCCTGTGATTTTTTTAATAGATTCAAAAGTAACATATAGTTTATCCTTCTCAGATCTCTAAATCTATTGTTGGCTTGGCTAACAAAACTTTGTAAGCTTGGCAATAAAGGCAGACTTGATATGGCTCCTAAATAAGAATTTAAAAATATAAAGATATATAAGTCTTTTTTGAACATTGATTTATTAATTATGCATACAGTGTTCTGCCTGCATACATGTCTGCACACCCAAAGAGGATACCACATCACATTATAAATGTTTGTGAGCCATAATGTAGTTGCTGAGGATTGAACTCAGGACTTCTAGAAGAGCAGCCAGTAATCTTAACCTCTGCCACATCTCTCTAGCCCAAGACATATACTTCTTAAAGATATAAAAAATTAATTTACAATATAAAAATTCAGAGCTTAACTTTTAATCAAGTTCTGATAAGCTAATAGAGCAGGGACTCCCAGATGTTTAGTCACAATCTCAACTTTTTATGATTTATATTGGGTGTCATCAAAGTGTAAATATGAAGGATGTTTCATTAGGCCTAAGGCACCACTGACCAATCTATACATGGATCGCTCTTGACAGAAGAAAAAGATTCTAATCCAAATCTGTAAATTTTTCTAGGACTCAAAGGCATTAGTTCATTCCTGCTGTTTTATAGATACCCAAAACCTACTTTTTCTACAAATTGGATTTCAGCACAGATTGGTGATGATAATATATCTAAAACTTTTATGTCCTTTTATATAACACAGTTCATATAGGCTTCAGAGGATCAAATGTCATAAAGCTTTTATCCAATTCTTACAGGTCAAAAGGACTGCAGATTAATACAGCTATCCTGAGGATGGAATTTTCTCCCTGGTCTTGCTATCTTTCTTGATCACCAAAGGTAAGGAACAAAGAGTTCCAATTAAGTATATACATTTTAACCTTTGTTCCCAGTTTAAACATGTCTCAGACGATTTGTGCTTCTGTCAGATGAGTATCAATTGCTGACTACAGCCTGCTCCTCTATAGTGCTCTCCCTCCTTACTGTGAACCAGCCCAGTCAAAGTGAATCTTCAACAGTGTCTACAAACCGATGCCTCTGATAAATGGTCCATTTCCTGAATCCCACTTCCTTTTGTTGGTATTGTCTAGCATTTTAGCCTACTTGCAGCTAAGAAAACTCTGCAAAAGTAAGCAGGAAGTAGTGCAGGCATGTTGCTGGCACAACAGTGTTTTGATTTTCAAATAGCTGTCACCTGGAGTTCTATAGCCTATAAAGCCTCCTTGAGCAGCTTGTTACTATTATGTCTACTGGTTTCCTCAACTTCCAAGGAAGTGACTCCTGGCTGCAAAAGCAAATTGTTTTTACTGGTAAAAATCAAACCAGATGGGACCTCACTCTGTCAGAAAAGTAAGGTAGTGGCTTAAAATTGTGAGGGGTTTATAACAGGGTAAACAGAAAGGGAAACTTGAGACCACTAGTCTCAGTTCACAAGGTTTCCAAGATACAGGCAGTCCATAGAGTTCAAATTTATTTACAATGTCAACATGGAACTAAGTTAATATTTTCCATCATTTGTTTAGGCAAGATTGATGAGCACACCTGAAAGGTTGGTGTTTTTTCTTTGTTTTTCTTCTTCTCCTGAGGATGTGGGTTCTGTACTCTGTAGTCAGGGATTTATCTATTGGCAGAAATTCTTGTTCCCATTATTTTTTCCTTCTTGCAATAAGCCGTAATTTTATAACATTTAGTTATTAATTTTTCCATCACATTTCCTCTTTGCAACAAACATTAGAGGCCCATTTTTTGGGCCTCCAATAGGTAAAAGAGTTCTGGTGTTTTTTTGGTGTACAGGTTACTTACATTGCCTCCTATGTATATTAGTTTACTTTTGTTCACTTTTGAAATAGCATCTCAACCAGGGAAAAGGTGAAATGTATTCTTTTCCTGTACTACTTCCTGCTTACATTTGCAGTGTTTTCTTGGGCATGAGATGGCTAAAATGCTATATAAAACCAATAAAAAAAAGTATTAAAAGGAGGGGGGCTTCAGCAAATTGCACATTTATCAGAGGCATTAGTTTATAGACCCTGTTGAAGATTCACATTGGCTGTGCTGGTTCAAACTAAGTCCAGAGCAGTATTTAGAGCAGAGTGTAGTCAGTAACTGATGCTCATCTGCCAGAAGCACAAATCTGCTGAGACATAGTTAAATTTAGAACATAAGTTTGAGATATATTATAATCACCACTCTGTTCTGAAATCTATACTGTAGAAAAAGTAGATATTGGGTATCTGTAAAACAGCAGGAATGTACTTATGCATTTGAGTCCTAGCAAAAACTACAGATTTGGGTTACATTTATCTTCTGTCAAGAGAGATTGATGTATAGACTGGTCAGTGGTGCCTTAGGCCTGAGGAAATATCCTTCATATTTACACTTCGATAACACCCAATATAAATCATAAAACATTGAGTTTGTGACTAAACAGCTGGGAGTCCCTGCTAGATTAGCTTAACAGAACTGGATTAAAAGTTAAGCTATGAATTTTTATATCATAAATTAATTTTATATATTTTAAGACATATATTTCTTGGGCTAGAGAGATGGCTCATTGGTTAAGAGTACTGGCTGATCTTCTAGAAGTCCTGAGTTCAATCAACAGCAACTACATTGTGGCTCACAAACATCAGTAATGAGATCTGACTACCTCTTCTTGCCTGCAGACACATGAAGGCAGAACACTGTATGCAAAATTAATAAATAAATGTTCAAAAATGACTTTTATGATTTTAGATCCTTATTTAGACCCATATTAATGCTGCCCGATACTGCCAAGCTGACAAAGTTATTTTTAACCCAGCCATCAAAACTATCAGATGTGAAAAAATATAGTTAATTAACTGTTCAATCTATTAAAAAAATGACAGGGACCATTCCTTATATTCCTAGCCATAACCTATTGTGTATGGGATTGAGGACAGAAGTACTTCACCCACTAAATACTGTGAGAGGCTTTTTGTTAGTTTGTTTGTATTTTATCTGTGGAAGACAGACATGGAGAAGAATGACCTGTTGTCTAGGCAAAGAAGGTGCAAATAATTTTTCAGCATCTACAAAGACTAAGCTGGGTCCATTGTATTTGATCATCTTGCTCCTTGGTCAGTGTCATAACAATCTGGCCCTGGCCCTGGCCTTGGCCCTGGCCCTGGCTGTTCTGGACCAATGCAAATCTAAACAACTCTGAGAAACCACGGGATCAAGCTCCTCTAAACGTAAGAGGATGAAGAGGAGTTAATTTTATTTTCAATAAAGGGAAAAGGATTATGGTACATGCGATTAACGGTATTCTTTACATTCTAGAAATTAGAAAACTGAAACTTAGAAAACAGGTTTAAAATACTCATCATTGTACTTGAATGGCACAATGATGCTTTCGTTTTCTGCTTATGTCACTATAGGCAAGTTGTAGCTTCAGAGACCGGTAAATATGTAGAATTCAAAAGAAAGAGCCCTGCTTGGTTTTTGTGAGAAACACAGTGAGACTGTAAGGTTAGCTCATCGGTGGGTATACTCCTTTAAGCCTGTGGGAGGGGCACTAGAATGTGTCAGAATGTTGGTTCATAAATGTTGCCTGGCAACCCTGTTGCATTCTCTATCCTGGTATCATGAGCCAAGGACGAGAGAGCAGCTTCGAGAAAGTGTTATCATGGGCCATTACAGTCTCCCAAGGTAACTATCTCCTAAAACTTTTAAAGACAACATTTGATTCACCTCAACAAGTCATAGCCACACATCTGGAAGTGTGCCTACAGCTTTTACTGGTTACCAAATTCAAGATTACCTAATCATCAGAGAACGTAGTCTGTGAAGAACAGTTCAGAGTCTTCTGTTTATGAATACTCTCTCTCCTCAGAAGTAAAACTATGGAACGAAAGATAATAAGACTCACGATTATTCATCAAATAGGTGAGTTTGACATTATTGAATTCCTTAAGGAAGCTGATAATACGTTTGTTAGAGTAGACTTAGCGATTATTAGATTTCAGTCCATCTCTTTTGAGGCAGCCGTCCAACATTAAATATGTGATATCTTCTAAAAACCCTGCATACACAATGAGAGTTCAGCATTTAAACATGTTCCTACTCTGCTCTGCGATTAAATAAGGGATGAACATGGGAGTTTCCCACAATCATGTGGGAGTCAACTGAGACTCAATTGTGTGGAGCATAGCAGACCATTTCATCCTCTGATTATGTTGTTATTTGATTATTAAAATAGGACATTAGATAATCCATGATCAGTGGATTGTGGTGACGCTATGTGGGAGGCAATTATTATAGACCATCTTAATATCAATTATGTAGTTAAAATATTTAAATTAATCACGACAGCATCGTTCATGAGCCTGGTTTGGAGCCACCTTAGGGAAGTGGATGATGTTACATGAACTCATTATTTGATTATTTAGTTATATAAAACAATGATTATATCGTCCATGACACTTGGAATCTGGTGCCACAGATCATCTAATTACATGATTAATGTATTTAAATTGACAATCTGTGTTAATCCCCAAGAGAATGTAAATATGAGCGTAATTATGTAAACAACAATCCTCCATTCCATGAGGAGACCCGTAAAGCTCCCTCTTGTGGCGTTAATGTGCAATATCATCACAGTTTATGATTCATGGTTTCAAAGGATGATGATGACATTCTTCATGACTGGAGTCTGGCCATACTTCCCTGCAAGTTAAATGCTACATCACCTCTTTATTGGGACAGTTAGCTATCACTGACTTATTTAATTCTTTAACTTACTTAAACGACAGACAATGCCAACACCGATCATTTTTAGGTTGCAAATATCTGTCAGCGACAATTGAGGCAACTTGTAGACATGGGCAGAGCATGTTCTGAATGTCTATGCGTCTTCCAGACCACTAGGAATGCTGGAGAACAGAGTCCAGAAGATTGCTTGGTGCCCTCCGAGAAGTAAAAGAACTTTACCAAGGTCTGCATGGGGGTCTGGGTGTTGACTACTTGCTCTTCCTCCACATCTTCACATCGGTTGTGGTCTACATCTAGAAGATGTAGTGGCACTAGCAGGTCGGCACCATCACCGAGACCTGGCAAAAGGATGATGACTCAGAACACGGAAGAACATCTCTCTCTCAGCTATGATGTTGATGCCCCTGCTGCAGCCACCTTTTCAGCTGATATCAACATTTTGGCTACTGCTGGTATGCCAGGAATGGGCCAATTACCTCAGGTCCTGCCGCAACACAACAGAGATTCAGGCACCGGTGAGGATGTCAGGCCAACAGAATTCACCAGGCAAGAAAGTATGATTATCTGACGATTAACTGATGGAATATTAAAAATCCGTGATGACAGCATCCGTTTTCATATCTGGCAAGTCTGCCCAGGTATTGATGATACGAAAAAGTTCAACGACTTAGATATGTAAAGATGTAATCATTAAATTGTTTCATTATATAATCTGTGAACCCTGAAGTGTGGTGCCACCTTGTGTGACTCAAGTGTGACAGACGATCTAACAATCTGATGCTTTCATTATTTAAATCTGCCTTTTTCTACTCCAGGAAGAGTGGAGTCTGGAGCCCCCTTGTTGGTGTTAAAATGTCTCTTGTGGTTTCATTATTTATTTATTTAAATCAATGTTGATATCATTTTGTTATCTCTCTAGGGGTGAATTATGAGAAATTATCTTTTCATTCATTCATTTTATTGTTCAAATGTATGGTTAAGAACTCAATGACTCTTCAGTGTTGATCAATCTTTAGGTTTCACACATAAAACACCATCCACTAGTTTAATGTTTATTCATTGAATTATGAAAATCTGTCCTTATGTATTCAGTTACCAGTGAAGATTTAAGCCTCCTTAGGGGAGTCCATCGTGCCAGAACATAGCATCATCTAATAGTACACTTACTTATTTACCTGTTAAACTAGGAAATTAAATAATAATTCATCATTTAATTAACGTATTTGAAAAACAGGTAATGTTATGGACCCTAAGTCCCTTTTGGAGTCAGATTTTGTGAGTAGACGATGTAACATCATCTCATTACTTCATCATTTAGCTCTGTAAGTAGGTCATTACATCAGCGATAGTTTTAGGACTTTGGTGCCATCTCGTCAGTGTTAATATAAAACGCCAGCTAGTTAATTATCAATTTAATTTTATAAATAAATCATTATTCCAGGAAGAGGTCAGTCTAACTACTCCATGTGGGATTTAAATATGCACCACCATGACATTATTCAATCATTTTTTATTATATATTAATTATTTGAATCGATGAAGATGTTGTTCTTCTTGACTGGAGTAGGGCCATTCCTCCATGGGACTTAATCACGTAGCAGTATTTAATCATCTAAGTACTCCTTGCTTGACAATCACTGGAGTTTGGTTCCATCTTATGAAAGTTAAGTATGGAGGACTATCCAATTTTTAACTTACTTGATTGCATAAGTAATGATGGTCATGTGGGATTGACAGAGCAGGAGATCGGTACCAGAAGCAGTGCCCAGAGAATGGGGGACACTGCCTTGTAGAGTGATTACTGATTACGTAGTAGTACATTTTTAACAATCAAATGATTACACGATTTTAAGAAACTGTACTGTTTCCCATCATCAGTTTCTGAGAGGTTGCAATAGAACTGACCCATGAAGGACACAGTGACCACCGATTTTAAAAATGGAATAATGGTATGATCTCCTGATCAGGGAATCTCATCTAATGAACTCTGTCGGCCTGATAACATGACACACCACCAACAATAAATAACTCTAAATAACCATCTTAGAAAGAGGGGTACAGGACTTAATAGAGAACAGTCAATTGAGGAATCCAAAATGACTGAAAGAAACATAAGACACTGCTCAAAATCCTTAATCATCAGCCTAATGCAAATCTACACAACTCTGAGAAACCATGGGGTCAAGCTCCTCTAATGGTAAGAGGATGAAGAGGAATTTATTTTATTTTCAAGAAAGGGAAAAGGATTATGGTAGGGGCGATTAACTGTATTGTTTCCATTCTAGAAATTAGCAAATTGAAGCATAGAAAACAGGTTTAAAATACTCATCACTGTACTTGAATGTCACAATGATGCTTTCGTTTTCATGCTTATGTCACTATAGGCATGTTGTAGCTTGAGAGATGGGTAAATATGTAGAACTCAAAAGAAAGAGCCCTGCTTTGTTTTTGTGAGAAACTCAGTGAGGCTGTAAGGTTAGTTCTTCGGTGGGTATACTCCTTTAAGCCTGTGGGAGGGGCACTAGAATGTGACAGAATGTTGGTTCATAAATGTAGCCTGGCAACCCTGCTTGCATTCTGTATCCTGGTATCATGGGCCAAGGACGAGAGAGCAGCTTCGAGAAAGAGTTATCTTGGGACATTACAGTCTCCCAAGATAACTATCTCCTAAAACTTTTCATGACAGCATTTGATTCGCCCAACCAAGTCATAGCCATACCTCTGGAAGTTTGCCTACGGCTTTTACTGGTTACCAAATGCAAGATTACCTCATCAGAGGACATAGGCTGTGGAGAAACAGTTCAGAGACTTCTGTTTATGAATACTCTCTCTCCTCAGAAGTAAAACTATGGAACAAAAGATAATAAGAGTCACGATTATTCATCAAAAAGATGAGTTTGACATTGTTGAATTCCTTCAGGAAGGTGATAATCCGTTTGTTAGAGTAGACTTAGCGATTGTTAGATTTCAGTCCATCTCTTTTGAGGCAGCCGTCCAACATTAAATATGTGATATCTTCTAAAAACCCTGCATACACAATGAGAGTTCAGCATTTAAACATGTTACTACTCTGCTCTGCGATTAAATAAGGGATGAAACTTGGAATTTCGCACAATCATGTGGGAGTCAACTGAGACTCAATTGTGTGGAGCCTGGCAGACCATTTCATCCTCTGATTATGTTGTTATTTGTTTATTAAAATTGGACATTAGATAATCCATGATCAGTGGATTGTGGTGACGCGATGTGGGAGGCAATTATTATAGACCATCTTAATATCAATTATGTAGTTAAAATATTTAAATTAATCACGACAGCATCGTTCATGAGCCTGGTTTGGAGCCACCTTAGGGAAGTGGATGATGTTACATGAACTCATTATTTGATTATTTAGTTATATAAAACAATGATTTTATCGTCCATGACACCTGGAATCTGGTGCCACAGATCACCTAATTACGTAATTAATTACTTTAAACTGACAATCTGTGTTAATCCCCAGGATAATGTAAATATTTGTATAGTTATGTAAACAACAATCCTCCATTCCATGAAGAGACCTGTAAAGCTCCCTCTTGTGGAGATTATGTGCAATATCTACACATTTTATGATTCATTGACTCAATTGGTGATGATGACATCCTTCATGAATGTAGTCTGGCCATGCTTCACTGCCAGTAAAATGCTACATCCCCTATTGATTGTGACAGTTAGCTATTACTAACTTATTTACTTCTTTAAATTATGCAAACGAAGGACAGTGCCATCACCGATTACGGTTAGGGTGCAAATACCTGTCAGGGACAAGGTTAGGAAAGTTGTAGACATGGGCAGAGCGTTTTCTGAATGATCTATGCATCTCCCAGATTGCGAGGGATGCTGGGTGATTGAGTCCAGAATGTTGCACGGTGCCCTCCGAGAAGTACAAGGACTTCATCAAGGCCGGCACGGTGGTCTGGGTGTTGACTACCTGCTCTTCCTCCACATCTTCACACCGGTTGTGATCTGCCATGAGAAGAAGGAGTGGCACTAGGAGGTCGGCACCATCACCGAGACCTGGCAAAAGGATGACAACTCAGAACACGGAGGAACATCTCTCTCTCTCAGCTATGCTGGTGATGCCCCTGCTGTAGCCATCTTTTCAGCTGTTATCAACATTGTGGCTACTACTGCTATGCCAGAATTGGGCCCATTATCTCACATCCTGCCACAACACAACAGAGATTCAGGCACTTGTGATGAGTTCAAGCCAATTCATCACGCAAGACAGTATGATTATCTGACGATTAACTGATGGCATTTTAAAATTGTGTGATGACAGCATACAGTTTCATACCTGGCAAGTCTGCCCAGGAATTGATGTTACAAAAAAAAAGGTCAACGGCTTACATATTTAAAGATGTAATTATTAAATTCTTTCATTATATAATCTGTGATCCCTGAAGTTTGGCGCCACCTTGTGTGACTCAAGTGTGACAGATTATCTAAATATCTGTTTATTTCATTCTTCAAATCTGTCTTTTTCTACTCCAGGAAGAGTGTAGTCTTGATCCACCATGTTGGTGTTAAATAGTATCTTGGGAATTCTTTCTTTCTTTCTTCCTTTCGTTATTTAAATCAATGTTGATATCATTTTGTTATCTCTCTAAGGGTGAATTATGAGAAACTTTCTCTTTATTCATTCATTTTTTGTTCAAATCTAAGAATAAGAACTCAATGTCTATTCGGTATTGAGCAATCATTTAGGCTTCACGCATAAAACACCACCCACTTGTTTAATGTTTATTCATTTAATTATGAAAATCTGTCTTTATGTATTCAGGGATCACTGGAGTTTTGAGCCTCCTTAGGGGAGACCGTTGTACCAGACCATCACATAATCTAATACTACACTTGCTTCTTTAACTGTTAAACTAGGAAATTAGGTAATAATTCATCATTTAATTGACGTATTTACAAGACAGGTAATGTTATGGACCCTAAGTCCCTTTTGGAGTCAGATTGTGGGAGTTGATGATGTAATATCATCTCATTACTTCATCATTTAGCTGTGTAAATAGATCTTTACATCAGCGATAGGTTTGGGACTTTGGTGCCATCTCGTCAGTGTTACTATAAAAGGCCCACTAATTAATTATCAATTTAATTTTTTAAAAACATCATTATTCCAGGAAGAGATCATTCTGACTACTCCATGTGGGATTTAAGTGTGCACCACCATGTCATTTTTCAATCATTTTTTCATTATATATTAATTATTTCAATCGATGAAGATGTTGTTCTTCTTGACGGGAGTCGGGCCATTCCTCCATGGGAGTTAATCACGTGGCATTATTTAATCATCTAAGTACTACTTCCTTGACAATCACTGGAGTATGGTTCCATCTTTTGAAAGTTAAGTATGGAGGACTATCCAATTTTTAACTTACTTGATTGCGTAAGTAATGATGGTGTCATCCCTCATGTGGCTGTTGTGGGATTGACAGAGCAGGAGATCGGTACCAGAAGCAGTGCCCAGAGAATGGGGGACACTGCCTTATGCAGTGATTACTGATTACGTAATAGTAGATTTTTAACAATTGAATGATTACACGATTTTAAAAAACTGTACTGTTTCGCATCATCAGTTTCTGAGCGGTTGCAACAGAACTGACCCATGAAGGACACAGTGACCACCTATTTTAAAAATGGAATAACTGAATAATCTCCTGATCAGAGAATCTCATCTAATGAACTCTGTCGGGCTGATAACATGACACACCACCAACAATTAATCACTCTAAATAACCATATTAGAAAGCAGGATACAGGACTTAATAGAGAAAAGTCAATTGAGGAATCCAAAATGACTGAAAGAAACATAAGACACTGCTCAAAATCCTTAATCATCAGCCTAATGCAAATCTACACAACTCTGAGAAACCATGGGGTCAAGCTCCTCTAATGGTAAGAGGATGAAGAGGAATTTATTTTATTTTCAAGAAAGGGAAAAGGATTATGGTAGGGGCGATTAACTGTATTGTTTCCATTCTAGAAATTAGCAAATTGAAGCATAGAAAACAGGTTTAAAATACTCATCACTGTACTTGAATGGCACAATGATGTTTTCGTTTTCATGCTTATGTCACTATAGGCATGTTGTAGCTTGAGAGACTGGTAAATATGTAGAACTCAAAAGAAAGAGCCCTGCTTTGTTTTTGTGAGAAACTCAGTGAGGCTGTAAGGTTAGTTCATCGGTGGGTATACTCCTTTAAGCCTGTGGGAGGGGCACTAGAATGTGACAGAATGTTGGTTCATAAATGTAGCCTGGCAACCCTGCTTGCATTCTGTATCCTGGTATCATGGGCCAAGGACGAGAGAGCAGCTTCGAGAAAGAGTTATCTTGGGACATTACAGTCTCCCAAGATAACTATCTCCTAAAACTTTTCATGACAGCATTTGATTCGCCCAACCAAGTCATAGCCATACCTCTGGAAGTTTGCCTACGGCTTTTACTGGTTACCAAATGCAAGATTACCTCATCAGAGGACATAGGCTGTGGAGAAACAGTTCAGAGACGTCTGTTTATGAATACTCTCTCTCCTCAGAAGTAAAACTATGGAACAAAAGATAATAAGAGTCACGATTATTCATCAAAAAGGTGAGTTTGACATTGTTGAATTCCTTCAGGAAGGTGATAATCCGTTTGTTAGAGTAGACTTAGCGATTGTTAGATTTCAGTCCATCTCTTTTGAGGCAGCCGTCCAACATTAAATATGTGATATCTTCTAAAAACCCTGCATACACAATGAGAGTTCAGCATTTAAACATGTTACCACTCTGCTCTGCGATTAAATAAGGGATGAAACTTGGAATTTCCCACAGTCATGTGGGAGTCAACTGAGACTCAATTGTGTGGAGCATGGCAGACCATTTCATCCTCTGATTATGTTGTTATTTGTTTATTAAAATTGGACATTAGATAATCCATGATCAGTGGATTGTGGTGACGCGATGTGGGAGGCAATTATTATAGA
Source organism: Phodopus roborovskii (assembly GCF_943737965.1). Lineage (NCBI taxonomy): Eukaryota > Metazoa > Chordata > Mammalia > Rodentia > Cricetidae > Phodopus > Phodopus roborovskii. Next base: position 204,659 of record NW_026125733.1, read on the forward strand.
CCATCTTAATATCAATTATGTAGTTAAAATATTTAAATTAATCACGACAGCATCGTTCATGAGCCTGGTTTGGAGCCACCTTAGGGAAGTGGATGATGTTACATGAACTCATTATTTGATTATTTAGTTATATAAAACAATGATTTTATCGTCCATGACACCTGGAATCTGGTGCCACAGATCACCTAATTACATAATTAATTACTTTAAACTGACAATCTGTGTTAATCCCCAGGATAATGTAAATATTTGTATAGTTATGTAAACAACAATCCTCCATTCCATGAAGAGACCTGTAAAGCTCCCTCTTGTGGAGATAATGTGAAATATCTACACATTTTATGATTCATTGACTTAATTGGTGATGATGACATCCTTCATGAATGTAGTCTGGCCATGCTTCCCTGCCAGTAAAATGCTACATCCCCTATTTATTGTGACAGTTAGCTATTACTAACTTATTTACTTCTTTAAATTATGCAAACGAAGGACAGTGCCATCACCGTTTACGGTTAGGGTGCAAATACCTGTCAGGGACAAGGTTAGGAAAGTTGTAGACATGGGCAGAACGTTGTCTGAATGATCTATGCATCTCCCAGAGTACGAGGGATGCTGGGTGATTGAGTCCAGAATGTTGCACGGTGCCCTCCGAGAAGTACAAGGACTTCATCAAGGCCGGCACGGTGGTCTGGGTGTTGACTACCTGCTCTTCCTCCACATCTTCACACCGGTTGTGATCTGCCATGAGAAGAATGAGTGGCACTAGGAGGTCGGCACCATCACCGAGACCTGGCAAAAGGGTGACGACTCAGAACACAGAAGAACAGCTCTCTCTCAGCTCTACTATTGATGCCCCTGCTGCAGCCATCTTTTCAGCTGTTATCAACATTGTGGCTACTACTGCTATGCCAGGACTGGGCCAACTATCTCACGTCTTGCCGCACCACAATAGACATCAGGCGCTTGTTATGAGGTCAGGACAACAGAATTCATCTGCCAAGACAGTATGATTATCTGACGATTAACTGATTGCATGTTAAAAATGTGTGATGACAGCATACAGTTTCACACCTGGCAAGTCTGCCCAGGAATTGATGATACAAAAAAAGGTCAACGGCTTACATATTTAAAGATGTAATTATTAAATTCTTTCATCATATCATCTGTGATCCCTGAAGTTTGGCGCCACCTTGTGTGACTCAAGTGTGACAGACCATCTAACTATCTGATTATTTCATTATTCAAATCTGTCTTTTTCTACTCCAGGGAGAGTGGAGTCTGTATCCACCTCTTGGTGTTGAATTGTATCTTGTGAATTCTTTATTTCTTTCTTTATTTCATTCTTTCTTTCTTCCTTTCTTTATTTAAATCAATGTTGATATCATTTTGTTATCTCTCTAGGGGGGATTTATGAGAAACTATCTCTTTATTCACTCATTTATTTGTTCAAATCTATGATTAAGAGCTCAATGTCTCTTCAGTATTGAGCAATCATTTAGGCTTCACGTATAAAACACCATCCACTTGTTTCATGTTTATTCATTTAATTATGAAATTCTGTCATTATGTATTCAGTGATCACTGGAGTTTTGAGCCTCCTTTGGGGAGACCGTTGTCCCAGACCATCATGTCATCTAATACTACATTTAATTCTTTAACTGTTAAACTAGGAAATTAAGTAATAATTCTTCATTTAATTTATGTATTTATAATACAGGTAACGTTATGGACCATAAGTCCCATTTGGAGTCAGATTTTTGGAGGTGATGATGTAATATCTTCTCATTACTTCATCATTTAGCTATGTAAATAGATCTTTACATCAGCGTTAGGTTTAGGACTTTGGTGCCATCTCATCAGTGTTAATATAAAAGGCCCACTAATTAATTTGCAATTTAATTTTTTAAAAACATCATTATTCCTGTAAGAGTTCAGTCTGACTACTCCATGTGTGATTTAAGTATGCACGACCATGTTATTTTTCAATAATTTTTCATTATATATTAATTATTAAAATCGATGTATATGTTGTTCTTCTTGACTGGAGTCGGGCCAAACCTCCATTGGAGTTAATCACGTTTAAGTACTACTTCCTTGACAATCACTGGAGTTTGTTTCCATCTTTTGAAAGTTAAATATGGAGGGCTATTCAATTATTAACTTATTTCATGGCGCAAGTAATGACGGTGTCATCTGTCATTTGGCTGCTGTGGCATTGACACAGCAGGAGATCGGTACCAGAAGCAGTGGCCAGAGACTGGGGGACACAGCATTATACAGTGATTACTGATTACGCATTAGTAGATTTTTAACAGTCGAATGATTACACTATTTTAACAAAAAATGTACTGTTTCACATCATCAGTTTCTGAGAGGTTGCAACAGAACTGACCCATGAAGGACACAGTGACCACCGATTTTAAAAATGGAATAAGAGAATAATCTCCTGATCAGGGAATCTCATCTAATGAACTCTGTCGGGCGGCTAACATGACACACCACCAACAATAAATAACTCTAAATAACCATATTAGAAAGCAGGGTACAGGACTTAATAGAGAACAGTCAATTGAGGAATCCAAAATGACTGAAAGAAACAGAAGACACTGCTCAAAATCCTTAATCATCAGCCTAATGCAAATCTAAACCACTCTGAGAAACCATGGGATCAAGCTCTTCTAAAAGTAAGAGGATACAGAGGAGTTAATTTCATTTTCAATAAAGGGAAAAGGATTATGGTACAGGCGATTAATTGTATTGTTTCCGTTCTAGAAATTAGAAAACTGAGGCATAGAAAACAGGTTTAAAATACTCATCATTATACCTGAAAGGCACAATGATTCTTTCATTTTCATGCTTATGTCACTATAGGCAAGTTGTAGCTTGAGAGACTGGTAGATATGTAGAACTCAAAAGAAAGATCCCTGCTTTGTTTTTGTGAGAAACTCAGTGAGGCTGTAAGGTTAGCTCATCGTTGGGTATACTCCTTTAAGCATGTGGGAGGGGCACTAGAATGTGACAGAATGTTGGTTCATAAATGTTGCCTGGAAACACTGTTGCATTCTGTATCCTGGTGTCATGGGCCAAGGACCAGAGAGCAGCTTCGAGAAAGTGTTATCATGGGATATTACAGTCTCCCAAGGTAACTATCTCCTAAAACTTTTAATGACAACATTTGACTCACCTAAACAAGTCATAGCCACACCTCTGGAGGTGTACCTACAGCTTTTACTGCTTACCAAATTCAAGATTACCTAATCATCAGAGAACGTAGTCTGTGGAGAAACAGTTCAAAGTCTTCTGTTTATGAATACTCTCTCTCCTAAGAAGTGAAACTATGGAACAAAAGATAATAAGACTCACAATTATTCATAAAAAGGTGAGTTTGCCATTGTTGACTTCCTTCAGGAAGGTGATAATCCATTTGTTAGAGTAGACTTTGTCATTATTGGATTTCAGTCCATCTCTTTTGAGGCAGCCGCCCAACATTAAATATGTGATATCTTCTAAAATCCCTGCATACACAATGACAGTTCAGCATTTAAACATGTTACCACTCTGCTCTGCGATTAAATAAGGGATGAACCTGGGAGTTTCCCACTATCATGAGGGAGTAAATGGAGAGTCAATTGTGTGTAGTATGGCAGACCTTTTCATCCTCTGATTATGTTGATAGTTGATTATTAAAATAGGACATTAGATAATCCATGATCAGTGGATTGTGATGACATGATGTGGGAGGCAATAATTTTTTTTAATAATTTATAAGTTTTTATTTCATTTTATATAACAGAGTCCAATTAAATGAAAACAAATATTCATACACAATATTTGGGAATTTGGACGTAGTTCTTTTCAAACTACTTCCTGCTGGTAAGGGGCGCTGTCTTGGAGGATTCGAAGAAGATTCAGATATCCTAGCTGTAGACTGTAGGGCTGTTTTCTCCAGCTGTTTTGAATGTAGGATCAGCTTGTTCTCTGTTTCAGGCGGTCTGGCGTGATCAAAACACATTAGTCTGGAAGGAATGCACATCTTTTCGTTTTCTGTGGAAACAAAAATAGAAATCCTTTTCCCCAGTAACTTGTTCTTGAACTTTAATTTTGGAGTCAACGCATTTTTTTTAATTTATTATTTTACATGTCGTTCCCATTTCCCTCACCCTCCCTCCCCTCACTCCCTCCCCTCTTGCCTTCCCTTCCTCCTTCCCTCCCTCATACCCTCTCTGCACTCTCACATGCACTCTAAACACCCTCCTCTCCTTTCCCCCCACCACAATTCCATATGTAGGGGAATGCCATCCAGTTGGGGTCATGTAGATGTGACAGGTCCTGTGAAGTAGGGACTAGGGCTTCTCTCCTGTCTCTTGAATAAGGCAGTTATCCTTCCATGGGGGATATGTTTGCAAAGTCCTTTTGTGCACCAGGGATACATCCTGGCTCCACTGTCTGAGGTCTCTTAGACTGCTCAGACCTTCTGGCTGAGACCCATATTCTATGGGGCCTGAGTAAGTCCCCTGCTGGCTTCCCAGCTATCAGTCTAGTGGCCCTTAGCTCCTCCTTGTTCAGGTAAGCTGTCTCTATGTGCTTCTACCGCATGGTCTTGTCCTCTCCATCTGCTTCTGGGTTCTAGTTCGACTCAGTGTTTATGTATGCGTGTTTGCTCCTATTTTCAAAAAGCAATAGTTGAGGGCTCCATGGAGAAGTTAGTTGTTGATCTCACTCTCTGGGAAAGGAATTTATGATATCCTTTCCAAGTAAGCTGAGATTGTTATTTGGGAGCAGTCTTGTAGTTCTCTCGACCTTTCTTTGTGTTCAACTTTCTCTTCAAACCAATATTGGCTCCCACTTTTATGTACTCTCTCTCTGTCTCTGTTTCTCTCTCTCCTTCCTATCTTCCATTCCTAACCAGGCTCAATCCTCCTGGTCGCACATGCCTTCCTCTCCTCCCACTCATTTTCTCCTACTTCTCTCTCCATTCGCTGTGTGGGAGCCAATTATTATAGACCATCTCAATATCAATTATGTAGTTAAAATATTTAAATTAATCACGACAGCATCGTTCTTGAGCCTGGTTTGGAGCCACCTTAGGGAAGTGGATGATGTTACATGAACTCATTATTTGATTATTTAATTAGATAAAACAATGATTATATTGTCCATGACACATGGAATCTGGTGCCACAGATCATATAATTACATAATTAATGAATTTAAATTGACAATCTGTATCAATCCCCAAGATAATGTAAATATTTGTATAGTTGTGTAAACAACAAGACTCCATTTCATGAAGAGACCTGTAAAGCTCCCTCTTGTGGAGATAATGTGCTATATCTTCGCATTGTATGATTCATTGAATCAATTGATGATGATGACATCATTCTTGACTGGAGTCTGGCCATGTCTCCCTGCCAGTAAAATGCTACATCCCCTATTTATTGTGACAGTTAGCTATTACTGACTTATTTAATTCTTTAAATTATGTACACTGCAGACTGTGCCATCACCGATTATGCTTAGGGTGCAAATATCTGTCAGGGACAAGGTTAGGAACATTGTAGACACGGGCAGAGCATTTTCTGAATGATCTATGCATCTCCCAGAGTACGAGGGTTGCTGGATGATTGAATCCAGAAGGTTGCACGGTGCCCTGTGAGAAGTACAAGGACTTCTTAACCAAGGCCGGCATGGTGGTTTGGGTGTTGACTACCTGCTCTTCCTCCACATCTTCACATCGGTTGTGATCTACCATGAGAAGAAGGAGTGGCACTAGGAGGTCAGCACAATGACCGAGACCTGGCAAAAGGATGACGACTCAGAACACAGAAGAACATCTCTCTCTCAGCTATGCTATTGATGCCCCTGCTGCAGCCATCTTTTCAGCTGTTATCAACATTGTGGCTACCACTGCTATGCCAGGATTGGGCCCATTATCTCACGTCCTGCCACACCACAACAGAGATTCAGGTGCTTGTGATCATATCAGGCCAACAGAATTCATCAGAGAAGACAGTATGATTATCTGACGATTAACTGATGGCATTTTAAAAATGCGTGATGACAGCATACATTTTCATATCCAGCAAGTCTGCCCAGTGATTGATGATACAAAAAAATTTCAACGTCTTACATATTTAAAGATGTAATTATTAAATTCTTTCATCATATAATCTGTGATCCCTGAAGTTTGGTGCCACCTTGTGTGACTCAAGTGTAACAGACGATCTAACTATCTGATTATTTCATTATTCAAATCTGTCTTTTTGTACTTCAGGAAGAGTGGAATCTGGATCCACCTTGTTGGTGTTAAAATGTACCTTGTGAATTCTTTCTTTCTATCTTCCTTTCTTTATTTCTCCTTCCTTTATTTAAATCAATGTTGATATAATTTTGTTATCTCTCTAGGGGTGAATTATGAGAAATTATTTCTTCATTCATTTTTAGTTCAAATCTATGATTAAGAACTCAATGTCTCTTCAGTATTTGGCAAACATTTAGGCTTCACGCATAAAACACAATCCACTTGTTTAATGTTTATTCATTTAATTATGAAAATCTGTCATTATGTATTCAGTGATCATTGGAGTTTTGAGCCTCCTTTGGGGAGAGCATTTTACCAGACAATCACATCATCTAATACTACACTTACTTCTTTAAAGATTAAACTGGAAATTATGTAATAATTCATCATTTAATTTATGTATTTAAAATACAGGTAATATTATGAAACGTAAGTCCCTTTTGGAGTCAGATTGTGGGAGTTGATGATGTAATATCATCTCATTACTTCATCATTTAGCTATGTAAATAGATCTTTACATCAGCGATAGGTTTAGGACTTTGGTGCCATCTCGTCAGTGTTACTATAAAAGGCCCACTAATTAATTATATTTAATTTATTAAAACATCATTATTCCAGGAAGAGTTCAGTCTGACTACTACTCCATGTGGGATTTAAGTATGCACCACCATGTCATTATTCAATCATTTTCCATTATATATTAATTATTTAAATCGATGAAGATGTTGTTCTTCTTGGCTGGAGTAGGGCCACTCCTCCATGGGAGTTAATCACGTGGCATTATTTAATTATCTAAGTACTACTTCCTTGACAATCACTGGAGTTTGGTTCCATCTTATGACAGTTAAGTATGGAGGATTATACAATTATTGACCTATTTGATTGCGTAAGTAATGTTGGTGTCATCCGTCTTTTAGCTGCTGTGGGATTGACACAGCAGGAGATCAGTACCAGAAGCAGTGCCCAGAGAATGGGGGACACGGCCTTATACAGTGATTACTGATATACTGAAATAGTAGATTTTTAACAATCGAATGATTACACTATTGATAAAACTGTACTGGTTCGCATCATCAGTTTCTGAGAGGTTGAAACAGAACTGGCCCATGGAGGACACAGTGACCACCGATTTTCAAAATGGAATAACTGAATAATCTCCTGATCAGGGAATCTCATCTAATGAACTCTGTCGGGCTGATAACATGACACACCACCAACAATAAATAACTCTAAATAACCATATTAGAAAGCAGGGTACAGGACTTAATAGAGAACTATCAATTGAGGAATCCAAAATGACTTAAAGAATAATAAGACAGTGCTCACAATCCTTAGTCATCAGCCTAATGCAAATCTAAACAACTCTGAAAAACCATGGGATCAAGCTCCTCTAAAGGTAAGAGGATGCAGAGGAGTTTATTTTCTTTTCAATAAAGAGAAAAGTGGTGATTAATAGTATTGTTTCCATTCTAGAAATTAGCAAATTGAAGCATAGAAAACAGGATTAAAATACTCATCATTGTACTTGAATGGCTCAATGATGCTTTCATTTTCATGCTCATGTCTCTATAGGCATGTTGTACCTTGAGAGACTGGTAAATATGTAGAACTACAAAGAAAGAGCTCTGCTTTGTTTTTGTGAGAAACCTAGTGAGGCTGTAAGTTTAGTTCATTGGTGAGTATACTCCTTTTAGCATGGGCGAGGGGCACTAGAATGTGACAGAATGTTGGTCCATAAATGTTGCCTGGCAACCCTGCTTGCATTCTGTATCCCGGTATCATGGGCCAAGGACCAGAGAGCAGCTTCGAGAAAGTGTTATCATGGGACATTACAGTCTCCCAAGATAACTACCTCCTAAAACTTTTAATGACAGCATTTGGTTCGCCTAAACAAGTCATAAGTAAATCTCTTGAAGTTTGCCTACAGCTTTTACTGGTTACCTAATTCAAGTTAACCTAATTATCAGACAACATAGTCTTTGGAGAAACAGTGCAAAGTCTTCTGTTTATGAATGCTCTCTCTCCTAAGAAGTAAAACTATGGAAAAAAGATAATAATGCTCATAATTACTCATCAAAATATCAGTTTTCTTTGTTCACTTCCTTGAGGAAGGTGACAATCCATTTGTTAGAAGAGACTTAGAGATTATTGTAATCTAGTCAATCAGTTTTGAGGCAGCCGTCCAACATTAAATGTTTGATATCTTCTAAAAACCCTGCATATGCAATGTCATGTCCACATTTACACATTTTACTACTAAACTCTGTAATCACATTAGGGATGAACTTGGGACTTTCACACAATAATGTTGGAGCCTAGTGAGAAGAAAATTGTGTCAAGTGCGGCAGAGCATTTCATCCTCAGATCGTTTTATATATTAGTTATGAAAATAGTGCTATAGATAATCCATGATCAGTGGATTATGGTTCCACAATGTGGGAGTCAAGTTTTTTAGACCATCTACATATTATGTAAGTAAAATATTTAAATTAATCAGGACGGCAATATTCACGAGTCTGGTTTGGAGCCATGTTAATGAAGTGGATGAAGTTACATCAACTCTTTATTTGATTATTTGGTTATTTGAAACAATGATTATATCATCCATGATATCTGGAGTATGGTGCCACAGATAATCTCATTACATAATTAAATTATTTAAATTGACAGTTCTTGTTTAGACCCAAGATAATATAAAGATTTATATAATTATGTAAATCTATAATCCTCTATTCCATGAAGAGTCTTGTAAAGCTCCCTCTTGGGGAGCTCATATGCAATATCATCACATTTTATGATTAATTGTTTCAATTGATGATGATGACATCCTTCATGACTGGAGTCTTGTTATTCTGACTTGTCAGTAACATGCTACATCCCCTTTTTATTGTGACCGTTAGGATTACTGACTTATTTAATTCTTTAAATTATGTAAACGACAGACAGTGCTATCACCGATTACGGTAGGGTGCAAATATCTATCAGGGACAAGGTTAGGCAAGTTGTAGACACGGGCAGAGCATTTTCTGAATGATCTATGCATCTCCCAGAGTACGAGGGATGCAGGATGATTGAGTCCAGAACATTCCATTGTGCCCCCCGAGAAGTATAAGTACTTCACCAAGGCAGGCAGAGTCGTCTGGGTGTTTGACTCCCTGCTCTTCCTCCACATCTCCAAATTGGTTGTAATCTACAATGAGAAGAAATAGTGGCACAAGGAGGTTGGCTCCATCACCGAGACCTCACAGAAATTATGACGACCCAGAGCACGGATGAACTGACCTCTGTCAGCTTTGCCGGTGATGCCCGTGCTTCAGCCATCTTTTGAGCTGATGTCAACATTTTAGCTATTACTCCTACACCAGGTATGGGCCCATCATCTCAGGTCCCACCACACCACAACTGAGATTCAGGTTCTGGTGATGATGTTAGGCCAGCAGAGTTCATCAGGAAAGGAATTATGATTATATGATTATTGACTTATGGAATTTTAAAAATCCACAATGGCAGCATACAATATCATGTCTGCCATGTCTGCCCAGGAATTGATGATACAAAAAAAATTCAACCACTTACATATTTAAAGATGTGATTCTTCAATTGTTTCATTATATAAACTGTGAACCCTGAATTTTGGCACCACCTTGTGTCATTCCATTGTGCCAGACTATCTAAATATCTGATTATTTCATTTCTCAAATCTGTCTTTTTCTACTCCAGGAAGAGTGGAGTCTGGATCCACCTTGTTGGTGTTAATTGTCTTCTGTGATTTCATTCATTCATTCATTCATTCATTTATTTATTTATTTAAATCAATGGTGATATTTTGTTATCTGTCTAGGGTTGCATTATGAGAAATTATCTCACTATTCATTAATTTTTTTGTTCAAATCTGTGATAAAAACTCAACGATCTCTTCAGTTTTGAGCAATCTCATATGAGTCACATACAAAACACCATCCACTTGTTTCATTTTTGTTCATTTAATTATGAATATCTGTCATTATTTATTCAGTAATCACTGGAGTTTTGAGCCTCCTTATGGGAGTCAGTCATGCCAGACTGTCACAATATCTAATACTACACTTACTTATTTTACTGCAAAATTAGGAAATTAAATAATAATAATTCATTATTTAATTAACTTATTTAAAATAAGGTGATGTTATGGACCATAAGTCCCTTTAAAATTCAGATTTTGGGAGTTGATGATGTAACATAATATAATAACTTGAATATTTAGCTACTGAAATAGATCATTACATCAGCCACTACAATTGGTGCCATCTTGTCAGAGTTAGTATAAAGTGCCAACTAATTAATTATCAATTTAAGTTTTTAGAGTAAATCAATATTCCAGGAGGAGAACGGTCTAACTTCTGCATGTGGGATTTAAGTATGCACCACCGTGTCTTTAATCAATTATTTTTCATTACATATTAATTATTTAAGTCGATAAAGATGTTGTCTTTCATGATTCGACTCTGGCCATTCTTCCTTGGGAGTTAATCCTGTGGCATTATTTAATTATGTAAATATTACCTCTTTGACAATCACTGGAGTTTGGTTCCATCTTATGAAAGTGAAGCATGCAGGACTATTCAATTATTTCATTATTTCACTACGTGACTAATGATTTTGTCATCCATTATGGTTTTGGCTGCTGTGCGATTGACAAAGAAAGAGATTGGTCCCAGAAACAGTGCCCAGCGAATGAGGGACACTGGGTGATTACTAATTATGTAATAATAGATTTTTAACGATCAAATGATTAAACAATATTTTAAATAAAACTGTATTATTTCTGCATCATCAGTTTCTGAGACTTTGTGACAAAACTGACCCATGAAGGACACAGTCAACGATTTTACAAATTGAATAATTTAACAATCTCAGGATCAGAGAATCTTATCTAATGACCTCCGTCAGGCTGATAGACTGACACAACACCAACTCGAAATTACTCTACATAATCATATTAGAAATATGATACAAGTCTCAATAGAGAATTATCAATTGAGAAATCAAAAGTAACTGAAAGAAACATAAGACAGTGCTCAACAGGCTTAGTCATCAGCCAAATGCAAATCAAAACAACTCTGATAAACCATGTGATCAAGCTGCTCTTAAAGTATGAGAGTAATGAGAATTTATGTTTTTTTTTCAGTAAATAGAAAAGGTTTATGGTAGAGGCAATGAATGGCACTGTTTCTATTCTGCAAATGAGAAAATTAAAGCATAGAAAATAGGTTCAAACTCATCAATGTACTTGATTTGCCTAATGATGCTTTCGTTTTCATGCTTAAATCACTATAGTCATGATGTAGCTTGAGAGACTGGTAAATAGGTATAACTCAGAAAAAGAGTCCTGCTTGGATTTTGAGAAAATCAGTGAGGTTGTAAGGTTAGTCCATCTGTGGGTATGCTATTTTAGCATGTGGGAGGTGCACTAGAATGTGACAGAATGTTGGTTCATGAATATTGTTTGGCAACCCTGCTTGCATTCTATATCCTGGTATCATGGTCCAAAGACCACAGAGCAGCTTCGATCAAGTATTATCAAGAGACATTACAATCTCCCAAGACAACTATCTCCTAAAATGGTAAACACAGCATATGATTCGCCTCACCAAGTCACAACCAAGTCTCCGGAAGTTTGCCTACAGCTTTTACAGGTTACCAAATTCAAGATTACCTAATATCAGAGAACATAATCTGTGGAGAAACAGTTCAAAGACATCTGTTTATGAATGATCTCTCTCTCTCCTAAGAAGTAAAACTATGGCTTAAAAGATAATAAGACTCACAATTATTCATCAAAAGTTGAGTTTTCCATTGTTTACTTCCTTCAGGAAGGCGGTAATCCATTTGTTAGAGTAGACTGAGGGATAATTGGATTGTAGTCCATCTGTTTTGATGCAACTGTCCAACATTATATATGTGATATCTTCTAAAACCCTGCATATACAATGACATTTCCACATTTACTCATTTTACTGCTATACTCTGTGATCACATAAGGGATGGTCCGGGAACTTTCACACAACAGTGTGGGAGTCAAGTGAGAAAAAAATTGTGTCGAGTATAGCAGAACATTTCATCCTCTGATCTTGTCATAATTTAATTATTAAAATAGGACTATAGATAATCCATGATCAATGGATTATGGTTCCACGATGTAGAAGGCAATTATGATAGACCATCTTAATATCAGTTATGTAGTTAAAATATTTAAATTAATCACGACAGCATCGTTCATGAGCCTGGTTTGGAGCCACCTTAGGGAAGTGGATGATGTTACATGTACTCATTATTTGATTATTTAATTATATAAAACAATTATTATATCGTCCATGACACCTGGAATCTGGTGCCACAGATCATCTAATTACATAATTAATGTATTTAAATTGACAATCTGTGTTAATCCCCAGGATAATGTAAATATTTGTATTGTTATGTAAACAACAATCCTCCATTCCATGAAGAGACTTGTGAAGCTCCCTCTTGTGGCGTTAATGTGCAATATCATCACATTTTATGATTCAATGACTCAATTGATGATGATGACATCCTTTATGACTGGAGTCTGTCCATTCTGACTTGCCAGTAAAATGCTACATCACCTCTTTATTGTGACCGTTAGCTATTACTTACTTTTTAATTAAATTATTTAAACGATGGACAATGACATCATCACTTACGATTAGGGTACAAATATCTGTCAGGGACAAGGTTTGGAAGGTTGTAGGTATGGACAAAGCAGTTGCTGAATGATCTGTGCTTCCCCCAGGGTAATAGGGATGCTGGATAATTAAGTCCAGAAGATTTCAGGGTGCCCTCCTAGAAGTACAAGGACTTCACAAAGGCAGGCCTGATGGTCTGGGTGTTTGACTCCCTGATCTTACTCCACATCTTCACATTGGTTGTGATCTACGAATAAAAGAAGTATTGGCACCAGGATGTCGGCACCATAACTGAGAACTGGCAAAAGGATGACGACCCAGAACACAAAAGGAATGCTCTCTTTCAGCTCTGCTTATGATGCCCCTGTTGCAGTCATCTTTGTCAGGTGATATCACTATTTTAGCTACTACTGCTACGCCAGGTATGGGCCCACCACAACAGCGATTCAGGCTCTGGTGATGATGTCAGGCCAGCAGAGTTCATCAGGCAAGACAGTTTGATTATCTGATTATTAACTCATGGATTTTTAAAAGTCAGCGATGACAGCACAATTTATCGTTCTAGTATGACTGCCCAGGAATTGATGATATAAAAAAGTTCAACTGCTTTCATATTCAAAGGTGTAATTATTACATTGTTTCAATATATAATCTGTGAACCCTGAAGTTTGGTGCCACCTTGTGTGACTCAAATGTGACAGTCGATGTAACTATCTGATTAGTTCATTACTCGAGTCTTGCTTTTTCTACTCCAGGAAGAGTGGAGTCTGGATCCTCCTTGTTGGTTTTATTTGTCTCCTGTGATTTCATGATTGAGTTATTGATAATTGATAATTCTCTATTCAGACATGAGGAATAAAAAATGACTGAAAAAACATAAGACAGTGCTCAAATCCTTTGTCATCAGCCAAATGCAAATCAAAACAACTCTGAAAAACCATGAGATCAAGCTGCTCTAAAGGTAAGAGAATGTAGAGAAGTTTATTTTATTTTCAATAAATAGGAAAGGATTATGGTAGAGGCGATTATTGTAATGGTGCTGTTTCCTTTCTGGAAATGAGAAAATTGAAGCATACAAAATAGGCTTAAATACACATCAATGTACTTGAATGGCATAATGGTGCTTTTGTTTCCAAGTTTTTATCACTATAGGCATGTTGTAGCTTGAGAGACTGGTAAATATGTCTAACTCAATAAATAAATAAATAAATAAATAAATAAATAAATAAATAAATAAGAAAGAAAGAATGAAAGAAGGAAGAAAGAAAGAAAGAAAGAAAGAAAGAAAGAAAAAGATCCCTGCTTTGTTTTTGTGAGAAAATCAGTGAGGCTGTAAGGTTAGTCCATTGGAGGGTATGCTAATTTTAGCATGTGGGAAGTGTAGTGACATAGTCCTTCTGTGGCACTGTCCTCGCCCATTGGGAGGTGGAATCATGGGCAGAAGTGATCTGTTTAGGAGGTTTGAGAGCCGGAAAAAGCTCTCTTGCTTGCTTGACTGGGACAGGTGAGCATCGAGTGGAATTTCCTGGTGTTCATCTGTCTACGTTGTAAGTTATTTCTTCCTGAATAAACATCTATTCGGCCTATTAGTTTATCCTGATCCTTATTTAACCACAATATCTGGTGTCAGAAGCAGGATTAGGATTTTCAGGGGACCTGGGTTTCACTGAGGCGGCAGACGCTGCTCCCCTCCCCTACATTCCCCAATGGGCAGGGTCCCTTGCCTAACCAGGTGGACTCACCACAGATTTGGGACATTTGCTTCTTCCTTGTTTCAAAGGAGATCTTTGCCGCCAAAGCGGACCTGAGAAGGCACTCACCGCTTCTTATTTTTTGCGCACTTCTGCACTGCACTTTGCATTCCAGCTCCACCCACCAATGGGTGTGGTCAGTGCCACAGAAGGACTATCTCACTACAATTCCCCTTTTAGTCTAAGGAAAAGATGTACGCCTAATACAAAACTATATACAAAACAGTGAATAACAAGTGTGCTCAAAGAAAAGGAAAATGGAGAAGAAAATGACCTACATATCTAGTTGTAGGGTGAAGGCATAACAGAGTTTACAATAGAGTTGTCCTAAGCTGGAAGACGTAAGTCTAGTACCTAATATATCTAACTAGGAAGAGAGAATAATAGTTGTGATAGTTTAATCTTCAACTACATCAAGACCTGAGAAGGAAAATAACAATACTAGAGTACACAGGAAGTGGGGGTGGACAACTTCCAAAATGTGCAGCAAGGACAGAAATAGCAAGCCAACTGGACAGTCATCCTAGGTCTCACAGCAACGTTGGTACACCCAGTTTTGGCTGAGGCCAAGAGAACTTGACAGACCACAGCAACATCAGGGAGGTAGAATGGCTGTCTTACCCTGACTTGGCAAGGTCCAGCAGTCTTCTATATTTGTCTCCTGCAAGCACATAGGACTGCATGTCCAAATCAGTGGTCAAGGTGGGGGCAATTCTTTGCCCAACAGGCCATTAGCTGAGTTGAGAATGAACTCCAGCAGGAGCAACAACAGTGTCCAACATATTTTTGGGAAAGTGCACGGTGCTGTCAGGAGCAACAGTGTCTTATGTCAATGGAGTACTAATATTAAAACATTTAAATGCCATGTTCTGCATATCTATGAAGTGGTTGAAGATTAAGCATCTATATCTGACTAATCTCATAGGTACAGGAAACATGAGTGAAGATAATCTGTAATACTCAGGAACTTAGCTAAAAAACTGAATAAACTTCCCTGAGTAAAGCAGGAAAACATATTTAAACAATAAAACTATACATATACATACATATAAATCCCTAAAATAGAGGTAGAGTAGAAATGTCAAGACAAGAGGTAGAACTATAAAGGGCAGCATGATAAATATCCCAAATTGTATCAATATATTAAACATCTTGAATACAAGAAAAGTATACATACATAGAATATGGTAAAAAATAATGTGAATAAAACATCGTAAGTGGAAAGATTTCACACAATATAACAAAATATAAACTTAATTTTACATAGCTTACCACATATAAGAATACATAACAATGTAAGCTGTAAAATACTATCTCACTCTTACTCAAATTCACTAGAAAATAGGCTAATCTACTTATATCCCATCTAAACCATACCTATCCCAACCATTCCCTATTCCTCTCTAAAAGATAAACCCGAGTGTAAGCATCACCTTCCATAGCCAACCCTAAATAACTAAAACCAACCCAAAGAAAATGACTATTATCCCAAAATTCTAAGGGTAGGGAAAGGTGGCGTCGTTATCTTAAGGTTACTTCCGGCTAAAATGGGATGATGATTGCTCCAATGTATCCTGTAGGAAGAAAATTTTTAGCAACCGATATTCTCAACAGAACTGGCTGTGACATATGTAGCTAGTCACAGTGTGACAGAAAATGCTTGACTGTAGTTCTGTTTGAAACTCTGGCCAGGGTGTAATAAGAAGGTGCACCATTACAGCTAGCTAGTCATGAGTTATCTCGAGCAAAACAGTCTCAAACCGGTTTTAAGGTGATGTTTGTAGTTCAGATGCATCAGGTTGAGTCAAGTGGAAACGATGTGGGGCCCCATCTTCTTTCCAGAGAGTTCAAAGACTGCTGTTAGGAATCGTTATTATTCCTTGTGGAAAAGTTACACATCAATATTAAAGTAAAATTTTCAAGTTTTAAGGAAAGACAACAAAAAGCATTAAAACATATGTGAGAAAATTAGGATTTCACATAGAAAATTGCCTGAGAAATGAGTCCCTAGATTTTGTTTTCTTCTGCCTTACACCAATTGGCTTCTTGATTTAAGGCAGAAACCATGAATTTAATCTTAACAACATGCTTGAATTTAGAGAAGAAAAGCCAAAGCCAACTCCAAAGCCAGCATTTGTTTACATGAATTGGGACTTCAGGAATACTAGATAGTAAAGAGAAATCGATTTCTGTATAGAAATAGTTTACTACAATTAAATATTTTTTCACCTTATATCTGAAGAGCTGTCTTCTCTTCTGTAGGTACCTACATATTCAGTGTCTTTTGGCTGTTTGATGATAGGTTTTCTCTGTTTTCCTGTGAGAACAACAACAGAACACTTGTCCTAACTTTGAGAGGCCTCCGCACACCTCATGGGACCTCATTTGTTGGATGACTTGTTATTTCTCTTCATTAAGATGTTTCTCTTGTTCAACTCGGATCTTGATTAACTTAGATGGTATCCATAGTTTTTCTTCTCCTGTAGATCCAAATGCAAAACCCCTACCCCAACGTAACACATATCCTGCTTTCCATTATGAGGTAAGTACATCCTTGAAGTACACTGGCTGATTTAGTTCAGAAGTTTTTTCTATTGTCCAGTGTCTTTCTGCAGCTGTTTTTCCTTTTTCATCAACATTAAGAAAGTTTAATGTTAATAAAGCATTATGTAATCTATGTTTGGGTGTCTTGGTTCCTCCTGCCTGTTTATGGATCATTTTTTTTAAAGTATGATTGGATCTCTCAAACACTGCTTGTCCTGTAGGATTGTGTGGTATACCAGTTTTGTGCTTTATGTTATAATACTCAAAAAACTGTTTCAAATTGCTGGAGACATATGCTGGAGCATCGTCAGGTTTTATTTGTGCAGGTATGCCCATAATATCCATTACCTCTAATAGGTGTATGATAACAGAATCAGCCTTTTCAGAGCTCAGAGCAGTAGCCCATTGAAACCCTGAAAATGTATCTATAGTGTGATGTACATATTTTAATTTTCCAAATTCTGCAAAATGAAACACATCCATTTGCCATATTTAATTCCTATTTAAACCTTTAGGGTTACTGCCTGGTGGTAAAGAAGTTTGGTTATAGAATGAGCAAGTAGGATATTTCCTTACTATTTCCTTGGCTTGTTCCCAAGTGATAGAAAAATCCCTTTTTAAACCTTTGCTGTTCACGTGGATGAGTCCTCTTTCTGATAGTATCTTGTAACTGTATAAACAATGAAGTTAATTCTGTATTGTCAGGAATAAATTCTGCAGTCTCAATGTGTAAAACGACACTCTCTGTGTATTGAGAGTCAGTAACTATATTGAGAGGTTCTTTTATATCCATAAGTACCTGAGAATGGCATACACTTCTGCCTTTTGTACAGAATTGTAAGGGCTTTGAACCACTTTGCTATTTTTTCCTGATTTATTATATCAGGCCTTACCCAATTTTTTGCATTAGTGTAGAATGTATGAACTCCAGAAATAGGTGTTTTTCATACAATGCGTGGAAGGATCCACATAGTTTTCTGTATGAATTTGATTCTCTCAGTTTTGAGATAGTTGTTGCTAATAGTTCCCTATAAAAATTACTGCTATCTCTCTGCCAATATTCGTTATCTTTCCATAAGGAGGACATTTCCTCATTAGTTAAAGGTACTATAATTTCTGCTGGGTCCCTTCCTATTAGCTGATGAAGTCTTAATTTATCTTTTATAATCAAGTCAGAGATCTTTTCTATATGTGTTTTTAGTTTTTTATTCTCTTTATGTGGTAGGAATATCCATTCTATTATGATATCTTCTCTCTGCAACAAAATCCCTGAAGGATATTCTCTAGATGGTAATATAACCAGAATACAGTCTAGGTTTGGATCCACACGGTCCACATGTGCTTCTAGTATCCTCTTTTCTACCCATTCTAATTCCTTTTCAGCTTTAGCTGATAGTATTCTTGGACTATTCAAGTCCTTATCTACTTTTAGGGCCATTTTCGGGTTTTTCAAATCATGCCCTTCTACTCCAATAATGGTTTGCAGTTGAGAAATCTCTCTTAGTAAATTTTGAAGATCATTAAGAGTCTTGTAGTGATCTCTTTTGATATGTACTTTTTATGGTCTAATTTTCTGTAGACCTATTTTATATCCTAAGTAGTTGATAGACTCTCCTTTTTGTATTTTTTTCAGGTGCAATTTGTAATCCCCAGCCAGGTAAATCTTCCTTTACTTTCTCAAACATTTTTCCTAATATTTATCCTTTAGAGTCATCTAACAATATATTACCCATGTAATGATAGATTATGGAAGGCAAAGGACACAGTTGACAAGAACAAATGGCATCCCACAGACTGGGAAAATATTTTCAACAATCCTCAATCCTACATCTGACAGATATATATATATATATATATATATATATATATATATATATATATAAAATTTATATATATATATATACATATATATGTATATTATATATATATATATATTTATATTATAAAATAAGCAAGAAAACAGTCATCAAAACACCAAATAATCCTATTAAAAAACGGGGTACAGAACTGAAAAGGATTTTCAAAAGAAGAATTCAAAAAGGATGAAAGACACAAAAGAAACTGATCAACATCCTTAGCTATCAGGGAAATGCAAATCAAGAGAACTTTGAGATACCATCTTACTCCAGCTATAATGGCTAAAATTAGGAACACTAATGATAACTTATTGCAGGAGAGGATGTGTAGAAAGAGGAACATTCTTGCTCTGCTGTTCAGAGTGCAAACTTGCACAGCCATGTTGGAGGTCAGTGTGGCAGTTCCTCAGGACATTGGAAATCAGTCTACCAAACAACCCGGTGATCCCACTCTTTGTCATATAACCGAAGAAGCCACATCCATGCAACTAAGACATGTGCTCAGCTGTGTTCATGGCTGTATTATTTGTAATACTAAGAACCTGGACTCAATCTAGATGCTGATCAACTGAGGAATGGATAAAGAAGATATGATGGCACATAACCTGCAGCACATTTCTCTGCTGGGCCCCGCAGTGGAAACACTCTAGGTAATCACTGAGATGGCTAGAATGGAGGGAAAGGTTCATCATCACAGTCACAGCCTCTTTTCCTTGACTTTCGGGATGATGCACCACTCGTTGGGTCTCTCTGACGACATCTGTAGAGCAGACACCATCCTATGTTCCAGCACACACGTTCCAGAAGTTGTGATGGGAATCCATAAAATCAAGCACCTCTAATTTGCAATTCCTGTTGGTCAAATAAGAAGGGCTTCAAATGGCAGGACTACAAATGTATAATCGGCTTTCACCTCACACATCCACTTCCCTTGAATGCATCCTGGAAATCAAGACTCAAAAATTCCCTTTCTAAGGGCTGGCTACAGAGGCTGAGGTAGACTCATTGTGTGTTGACTACATCTCCTAGCAGTGGGCTCCATGCACCACTGTCTCTTTTTATTTATTCACTTCTCTGAGAAAGCTCTGATTCAACTTGATCCACATTCTGAACTCTGTAGTCACTTCTCTCCATCCACACTCTTCCCCTCCATGTCACATTTTCTTAGTCACCTAGGTTGATCCATCTGCTGAATCAGCAAATCAAGGCTACCCAGCACAGCCTTCAAGATCTCCAGGTCAGGAAACTTCATCAGGTCTCCCAAGGGAAGGCACCTGAAAGGCCCAGCTGCCACCATAGCACTCAGGATCTTTGTTTGTTTCCCCTTAAAGGCATCTTTGAATAGCGGTGGGAAGAGCTCCATGGGTAGCTTATTCAGAGCAGAGATAGCCAAGGCTTCATTTTTGAGCAGACTACTTCTTGCCAGCATCTGGAGTGTCAATGGCGAACTCATCTTGACTTTCACACAGACAGGTGCTATGGTAATATTCAGAAGAATTAACCCTTCCAGACAAGTCAATTTTACAAGGTCTCTTTGTCCCTTCATGGCATAAACCCTGCCGGGCTTTGGTCACTACTCTAGAAATGTTGGAAACTCCGTATTTCCTATTACACACTGTCTGACTTTCTCATAGCCATAGTTCCTTCAAAGGCCTCATGCTCATGGACATGAGCCACCATGGCAACAAATCTCCCCATTATTCTGCTAATCAAAAACACTGCTCCCCAGAATACTACAGCCCTGGGCAATGAGAGAGTGGAAAAGTAAACAAGAGCTAGACTCTTTTGTGGGAAATCATCTTCAAATGTCTTTCTTGATCCTCAAGATCAAAGTTAAAAATCCCACAGCCAAGTTTACTTTGCATTCAATCAGTGGGGGCTGTTGGGAGAATATGTGAAATGGAGACAGTCACTGTCATTTCTAATATTTTAGACCTGCAGCCAAGATGAGCCCCAGACCACTCTTTAGGAGTTTGAGTACTGACAATTTGTCAACTTGATGCTTCGCTGAGACTCATGGCCATCTGTGGGCTTCTAAAGAATTTTCTTCATCTTCAGTTAACAAGTCCATAACCACATTGAATTAAATCCTTTTAAGCCAGATTGGAGTTGTTGGTCGGTACTTGCTCAGTGTGTCTTAACCCCTGAATATCACAACCTCATCATTCTCTTAAAGGGCACAGCAGGTTAGCACCTGTGCTCCATGCACCACTGTCTCTTTTCATTTATTCACTTCTCCAAGACAGCTCTGATTCAACTCGACCCACATTCTGAACTCTGTAGTCACTTCTCTCCATCCACACTCTTCCCCTCCATGTCACACTTTCTGACTCACCTAGGTCGACCCTTCTGCTGAATCAGCAAGTCTCATAATACTCTCATAACACTAAGCTGCATGTGGGGTTCTAGGCTAACCGGGGCTAAATGAGATTTTCAGCTTCAAATAGCAAAACCAAACATAATAACAAAACCAAGGTTACTAAGATGGCCCGAGGGACTGGAGATCCTTGGTAAGGTTGTATGTCCTGATGGGCTTGAATGGCTAACCTGATCAGCACACACATAAGAGGTGTTCCAATCCCAGCAGTTGTGTTAGTGACTTGAGGATCCAAACAACTCTGTTTAACCTGGCCAGGATAACCCTTATATGCCCATATCCTCTGACACCTTCCATTCAAATCGCCACCATCAGCCATATTCTGCCATCTGATTGGATAATTGAGCATATCCCCACCCAATCATACTTGAGCTTTCACAGCTGTGGCTTGAGAGAATCAGATGTGGGAAAGGTGTTTGTGGGGGGAGACCAGATTGTACCAAAGACTCAGGTTAACTCTAACACTAGTCCATGCACAGGCATTGGTTTCTCACACCTTTAGTCCCGGCACTTGGGGCACAGAGGCAGGCAGATCTCTGTGAGTTCAAGTGAAGCCTGTTCTACAGATTGAATTCCAGTACAGACTGCAATGCAATACACAGAAACCGTGTCTTGAAAAAAACAACAAATTAACAAAACAAAACAAACAAGCAAACAAAACTTCTCCCCCAATTTTCAATTCTGGGATTTACTCTCATTATGACATGTAGACAGTTGTAAGATTTCCATATTCATTGGATCAATGAAGCTCAGCCCTATCTAAACTCTTTTTTTCATTCTGAGCTGACATGGAAATCTCATTAATCCTCCTACCTGAGCTTAGTGGTATAGCTTGTATGTGACCAGTTTGATTGGATCTCCCATCAGGAAACAGATTGAACTGACTCTATGGTAACAGTAAAAACCCATTCTCCAAGTCATCTCAAACTCTAAGCATCTGTCTCTGTATTGTTAAACAATTAGTTTTATAGTCTATAATCAGCTTTCCATTTTATGTAACCATTGCCATGACCACTGGAATCTAACCAGGGCTTCAGTAACCTTCCAATCTTAGTGGAAGAATAACGAAACAAGACATGTTTGTTAATTACGTCTACTTTCAGGACAGAGATTGAACTGAGTTTGATCGTGTTGACAATTACAAAATCAATTGTATTTTTTTGAGACAGTGTTTGTCAGTGGTCACACCCTACATTCCTGGTACTAGCTCTAAGACCGTGCTATGCTACACTACAACTCACAGCGATCTGACTTCCTCTAACTCCTATGTGCTGCCAATAATGTTGAGTGCAGCAAGATACATAGCAGACCCAGAGAAAGCCAAGCCATTCTGAGACTGACTCCTCAATCCCCTGCTTCTACCTTTTATAACTCTCTAGGGCTGGGATTAAAGGTGTGACCTCTGTGAGCCCCAGACAATATTCAGGTCATACCTTGAAAACCTGTACTCCACAAAACTTGAGAATGCAAAGGAAATGAACAAATTTCTTGAAAATTATCACCAAAATAAAATCAATAACAGACAAAAAACTTAAATAGACCTATAAACCCCTAACGAAGTAGAAGCAGTCATCAAAAGCCTTCCACCACACACACACACACACACACACAGAGAGAGAGAGAGAGAGAGAGAGAGAGAGAGAGAGAGAGAGAGAGAGACAGACACACAAAAAAGACCAGGGCCAGATGGCTTCAGTCCAGAATTCTACTGGAAAATCAAGGAAGATCTAAATTTCGTACTCCCCATATTGTTCCACATAATAGAAACAGAAAGTTCATTGCCAAACACTTTTTTTTTGGAGGCCACAATCACCTTGGTATTCAGGCCACACAAAGACACAACTAGGAATAAAAACTACAGACCAATATCCCTAATGAATATTGATGCAAAAATACTCAATAAAATACTGGCAAACCGAATCCAAACATACATCACAGAAATCACCCACCATGACCAAGTAGGCTTCATCACTGGTATGCAGGGGTTGTTTAACATTCTAAAACCTATCAAGGTGATCCACCTTACAAAAAAACTGAAAAAGATAACCACCCGATAATCTCCTTAGATTCTGAAAAAGCCTTCAGCAAAAATCAACACCCTTTCACGAAAAAGGCCTTGGAGCGATCAGGGGTAACAGGAACATATCTAAACATAAAATGAGCACTATTCATAGACCAACAGACAATATCAAATTGAATGTAGGGAAGTTTAAGGGGATTTCTCTAAAATCAAGAACAAGACAAGGCTGTCATCTCATTCCATATCTCCAATATTGTACTTGAAGTACTAGCTAAAGCAATAAGAAAACAAAGGTAGATCATGGAGACACAAAATGGAAATGAAGAAATCAAACTTTCTCTATTTGCAGATGATATGATAGTTTACAAAATTAAACCCCCACCAAAAAAAACAAAAAACAAAAAAGCGAAAACAAAAACAAAAAACAAAAAAAAAAACAAAAAACAAAAAAATCTTCTACCAGGGAACACCTGAGGCTTAAAAACACCTCCAGCAAACTAGCAGGATACAAGATATTCTCAAAAAAGATGAGTAATCCTACTTTATTCAGACAACAAAGGGGCTGAGAAAGAAATCTGAGAAACATCATCATTTACAATAGCCACATACAACATAGAATACCTTGGGGTAATGCTTACCAAATAAGCAAATGACCTAATAATAAGAACTTTGTGGCTTTAAAGAAAGAAATTCAAGAAGATAGCAGAAAATGGAAAGATCTCCCATGCTCTTGGTAGGATGAACACTGTAAAAATGGCAATCTTGTCGAAATCAATCCATAGATACTGTGCCATGCCCATTAAAATCCCAGCACAATTCTTCACGAACCTTGAAAGGATAATAATAATGGACTTTATATTGGAAAACAAGAGAACCAGGATAGGCAAAATATCCTGTACAATAAAGGAAGTTCAGAGGTCATCACCATTCCCAACTTTAAGCTCTACTACAGAGCAATCCTCCTGATAAGAGCCTGGTATTGCCAAGAAATAGAGCAGTAGACCAATGGAATTGAATAGAAAACATGATAATAACGCACACACCTTCGAACACCTGATTTTTGACAAAACAGTTAAAACTATACAATGGGAGGAGTAAATCATCTTCAACAAATGATGCTGGCACAACTGGATGATGGTGTGTAGAACTGCAGATAGAACCATGTCTATCGCCATGCACAAACCTCAAGTCAAACGGATCAAACACATCGTGATAAATCCTGCCACACTGAACCTCTTAGAAGAGAAAGTGGGAGGTACCCTTGAACAAATTGGTATAGAAGACCCCTTCGAAACTTAATTCCAGACACTGAGATTGACAATTAGTAAATGGGACCTCCTCAAACTTAGAAGCTTCTATAAAGCAAAGGACACAGTTGACAAGACCAAATGGCAGCCCACAGACTGGGAAGTTTTTCACCACTCCTACATCTGAAACAGGGCTGATCTCCAAAAAAAACAAAAAAAAAAAAAAAAAAAAAAAAAAAGCAAGAAAATAGCCATCAAAACACCAAATAACCCTATTAAAAAACGGGGTACAGAAATGAAAAGTATTCTCAATGGAGGAATTCAAAATGGCCGAAAGACACGAAATGAAGTGATCAACATCCTTAACTATCAGGGAAATGCAAATCAAAAGAACTTTGAGATACCATCTTACTCCTGCCAGAATGGCTAAAATACGGAACACCAATGACATCTTATGCTGGAGAGGATGTGGAGAAAGGAGAACACTCCTTCTCTGCTGCTGAGAGTGCAAACTTACACAGCCAATTTGGAGGTCAGTGTGGCGGTTCCTCAGGAAATTGGGAATCAGTCTACCACAGGACCCGCTGATCCCTCTCTTAGTCATATACACAAAGGATGCACATCCATGCAACAAAGACATGCGCTCAACTGTGTTCGTGGTGCATTATTTGTAACAGCAAGAACGTGGATGCAACCTAGATGCCCCTCAACTGAAGAATGGATAAAGAAGATATGATGGCACTTCTACACAATGGAATACTACTCTGTGGGGGGAAAGAAAAAAACAATGGAATCTTGAAATTCTCAGGCAAGAGGATGGAACTTGAAGAAACCATCCTGAAAGAAGTAACACAGTCACAAAAAGAAGGACATGCTATGTACTTGCTCACATATGTATTTTAGACATAGAGCAAAGGATCACCAGCATATAATTGACAACACCAGAGAAACTGATACACAAGGAAGATCTAAGATATTCATATAAGGTCCCTCAATGAAGGTGGAAACAAAAAATTCTCCAGAGCACAAGGGGATTGGGGAGCCGTTAGTGTGGTGGGGACTAGGAGAAATAGAAGGGGAGGAGGGGAAACCACGTGGGATTAGGAAGACTGAGTCAACAGAGGAATAGAAGAGAGAAAAGAGAGAGAAAGAGAAAGAGAGAGACCATAAAAAGGGGAGCCATTATAGGATTGAAGAGAAAACTGAACCTAAAGAAATGTCCAAATACCTACGAGAATGACCCCAGTTAAAAATTTGTAGCAAAGGCTACCATAAATGCCCTTCCCTGATAATGAGATCAACAACTAATTTATCGAACACCATGGAGCCCTCATCTAGTACCTGATGGAAGCATAAGCAAACACTCACAAGTAAACACTGAGCCGACTCGAATCAAGATGCAGGCAGGGAGGACAAGGCCAGGCTGCAGAAACACATAGGGACCGTTTACCGCAACTGTCTATGTGGGAATCTATGGAGATTCCCACATGGGCGTCATCAGTCTACTTGCTATTATCTTTTTCATACTTTGATGGGTTAAACCCTGTGGGGATATCCACCTCTAGACTGGATTCCTGTTTAATACTATAAATTCATTTGTGTTTTTCCATACTTTAACTTTACTTATCTTTAAGAAAATGTCTTTTGAAGGGCATGTGTGTGGTATGTGTGTATGTATATGGAGGTAACAGCAAGCGCTTCCAGAAACCAGAAATGAAGGTCAGATATCCGGAAAGAGGTCCACGTGTTTCTGCCCGCTAAGATCAAACACTGGTCCCCAGAGACGTTATGAAGCACCCTCATTCGCTGAGTCATCCATCATTCCAAGAGTTTATCTCGGACTTTATGATGAGATTACATGAAGCTGAGGTATAAAAATCCCAAGAGTGTGGCATGTTAGGTTAGATTCTGCCTGAAAGTTCTAAGACGCAGAAGGTGTAGAGACAAAGAGACACAAGAGTATGCAAACACAGTGAGCGCAGTGCACAAGTCTGGGATTGTCAAGGGAAAACATTAGTAAATTAAAAGTGTGCAACACACTCTCTCATGCAAAAGCATTTTTTATTGAGCTTATTGGAAACTGTAACGTTAAGGATGGTGGGCGAGGCAAGTACTATCCAGCTTAAATGCCTCTCATAACCACAGAAAGACAGATCTCAGTTGAAAAGGGAGAGGACCGTTCTCTCAACAACAGTTCATTCTACAGTCAATGTTACTCTTCAAAAAGGAAATATATGTGCACATATTACAAATCTTTATGTAAGTCAGGCAAAGAAAAGGTGGAGGCAGAGACATGGAACACATTTCATCCAGTCCATGGTGCTCTTTGTATTATGCTCTGTCTTTATCCCCTCCCCTGTGTATCTGAACTCTCACACACTGACTGTGGTGGGGTCAGTCCACAGTGTTCTCAAATCCCTTTTCCTATCTGAGGTTGGGTCTTCACCGTTGGCCCTGAGCAGATGAGCAGGCCCTGATTGTCCATGTCAAAGCTTCTCTCTCTCTGTCCTCTGATTCCTTGATATGACATTGTCTCCAAGTATATCCAAAACACCTTGAATAGACAAGCTCTGTGTCTCTCTAAAGAGTCACTGGAGTCCTTGATTTCCTTTCTCAGGCCAGCAGTAATCTCTCATCCTTTATTCCCAACATGAACATAGGGAGGCCTCTTGGTGATAGACACAGAATCGCCTGCAATCTAGACACTTCTTACTCACAAAGTAGACCTCCTTTGGCTGTCTTATTGCTCTAAGAGTGTCCAAGAGCTCAGAACAACATTGGACAAATCTGTCTGGCAGGACATCACCAAAGTCATCATACACTTCACCAGGGGCAGGATACATCTCCAAGGTGAGCTGTGTCAGGTGGGCAGTGTGCTGAAGCAGCTTCTTAAGGCTGGTCAAAGACAGGAAGTTCTTCATCAAATTCACCTCCACCAGCTGGGAACACTGGCTCAGGGCAGGGAGGATGACATCCATTTGGAAGTCCATGAGCATACAACCCTTCAATTTTAATGTCTGCAGGGTAGCTGTCAATCTCTCTAGCAGTCTTCCCAGAAGTGGATGACTTAAATTTAAAAAGGTGACACCACTCAGGTCCAGATGTGTGAGCCGATGGACGCTTGGGCACTGGGACAGGTAACTCATGTCTGATTCTGATAGTGAGCAGCGAGTGATTGCTAGGGTCTCTAAGGGACTCTCCAAGTTCCTACAGAAAGACAAGGCAGATTATCTCAGTAAGTTTAATAGTAGTAGAGTAAGGGAACCAACTTCAAGTGAGCAGTGGTTAGTGTGTCCTAATGTCGTTCTGAGATCTTGGTGGAGGTCAATTCCAGAATGCTCTCAGATGGAGAAGTAACAGCACAGGCAAAATCATGTGACTGCTTAGGTCCCCAACCCTGGTTCCTCTGCGCTGTCAAACTCAAAGCCTCATCAGATGACAAATGGGGCCAGCAGGAAGCCAAGAAAGAAGACCTGGTGGCAACTCACAGCCTTCTCTGTGTGTGCTAACATTGGTCCTCATGAGTCCCACCTCCTAGCACAGCCTCTGTACTACTGAGAGGTCTTCCCTTTGACCCACCCTAATCACTTCACTCTCAGTAATTTTCCATTGACTTAGACACTACCTGTGCTCAGAGAGCCCCTGTCCCTTGGAAAATCAGAGAGCGATGTAAACTGTGCATACAGTTCTGAGGACAGTGCTGACATGGGGCAACATGTGACTTAAAACACCCTCCCCTCTGTAGGTCAGGTTTCAAAGACCGTTTCTCGGTGATGGTGGCGAGAATAACAGAAAGACTACTAGAGCAATCATTCAGAGGTCTTATCCGTGTGTAGTCACCAGTGGCTGGCAAGCCCCAGGTGTACACTGATGTTTCATGTAACACGGAAAGGCTCTTCTCTGGCCTGTGAAACAAGCTCTCTATCCTTCCTTACCTGAGCACTTGGTCCAGTCTTGCATTCAGGAGGAAGACACGATTCAAACACAGATGCTGGAGCTTGTTGAGTTGGGAGAACTGAGAAACGATCTGTCGAAAACACCGTCGTTTCATCTCTTGGTTCCACAACCAAGGCAAGGGTGTGAAGACTTCATGAAGAAGGAGTTTCTGAAGGTTTTTCATCTGGCCCAGGCCAGGGGCAAACTTTGCAAGGGTCCTCAGGTCCCAGCGAGCATTCACTTCCAGTTCCCGTATACTGCATGGCGCAAATACCTCCAGCAGCTCTAGGGGGTTATAGACAGGGCGGGCCCCAAACTCCAGCTTTTCACAGATCACCTGCAGCACATCTTTTCTCTGCTGGGCCCAGCAGTGGAAACATTCCAGGTATTCACAGAGATGTCTGGAATGGAGGGAAAGGTTCATCATCACAGTCACAACCTCTTTTCCCTGTCTTTCGGGATGGTGCACCACTGGTTGGGTCTCTACGACGACATCTGGAGAGCAGACACCATCCTCTGTTCCAGCCCACACGTTCCAGAAGTTATGATGGGCATCCCGAAAATCAAGCACCTCTAATTTGCAATTCCTGTTGGTCAAACAAGAAGGGGATTCAAATGGCAGGACTGCCAATGTATAATCGGCTTTCACCTCACACATCCACTTCCCTTGAATGCATCCTGGAAACCAAGACCTCAAAAGTTTCCTTTCTAGGGCCTGGCTACAGAGGCCGAGGTAGACTCATTGTGTGTTGACTACATGTCTTAGCAGTGGGCTCCATGCACCACTGTCTCTTTTCATTTATTCACTTCTCTAAGACAGCTCTGATTCAACTCGACCCACATTCTGAACTCTGTAGTCACTTCTCTCCATCCACACTCTTCCCCTCCATGTACACACTTTCTGACTCACCTAGGTCGATCCTTCTGCTGAATCTGCAAATCAAGGCCAGCCAGCACAGCCTTCAAGATCTCCAGGTCAGGAAACTTCATCAGGGCTCCCAAGGGAAGGCATCTGAAAGGCCAGGCTGCCACCATAGCACTTAGGATCTTGGTTTGTTTCCCCTTAAAGGCATCTTTGAATAGCGGTGGGAAGAGCTCCATGGGTAGTTTATTCAGAGCAGAGATAGCCAAGGCTTCATTTTTGAGCAGACTACTACTTGCCAGCATCTGGAGTGTCAATGGCGAACTCATCTTGACCTTCACACAGACAGGTGCTATGGGAATATTCAGAGGAATTAATCCTTTCAGACAAGTCACTTTCAGCAGGACTCTCTGCCCCTTCATGGCGTAAACCCTGCCGGGCTTTGGTCACTAGTCTAGAAATGTTGGAAAACCCATATTTCCTATTACACACTGTCTGACTTCTCATAGGCATAGGTCCCTCAAAGGCCTCATGCTCATGGACATGAGCCACCATGGCAACAAATCTCCCCATTATTCTGCTAATCAAAAACACTGCTCCCCAGAATACTACAGCCCTGGGCAATGAGAGAGTGGAAAAGTAAACAAGAGCTAGACTCTTTTGTGGGAAATCATCTTCAAATGTCTTTCTTGATCCACAAGATCAAAGTTAAAAATCCCACTGCCAAGTTTACTTTGCATTCAATCAGTGGGGGTTGTTGGGAGAATATGTGAAATGGAGACAGTCACTGTCATTTCTAATATTTTAGACCTGCAGCCAAGATGAGCCCCAGACCACTCTTTAGGAGTTTGAGTACTGACAATTTGTCAACTTGATGCTTCGCTGAGACTCATGGCCATCTGTGGGCTTCTACAGAATTTTCTTCATCTTCAGTTAACAAGTCCATAATCACATTGAATTAAATCCTTTTAAGCCAGATTGGAGTTGTTGGTCGGTACTTGCTCAGTGTGTCTTAACCCCTGAATATCGCAACCTCATCATTCTCTTAAAGGGCACAGCAGGTTAGCACCTGTGCTCCATGCACCACTGTCTCTTTTCATTTATTCACTTCTCCAAGACAGCTCTGATTCAACTCGACCCACATTCTGAACTCTGTAGTCACTTCTCTCCATCCACACTCTTCCCCTCCATGTCACACTTTCTGACTCACCTAGGTCGACCCTTCTGCTGAATCAGCAAATCTCATAATACTCTCATAACACTAAGCTGCATGTGGGGTTCTAGGCTAACCGGGGCTAAATGAGATTTTCAGCTTCAAATAGCAAAACCAAACATAATAACAAAACCAAGGTTACTAAGATGGCCCGAGGGACTGGAGATCCTTGGTAAGGTTGTATGTCCTGATGGGCTTGAATGGCTAACCTGATCAGCACACACATAAGAGGTGTTCCAATCCCAGCAGTTGTGTTAGTGACTTGAGGATCCAAACAACTCTGTTTAACCTGGCCAGGATAACCCTTATATGCCCATATCCTCTTACACCTTCCATTCAAATCGCCACCATCAGCCATATTCTGCCATCTGATTGGATAATTGAGCATATCCCCACCCAATCATACTTGAGCTTTCACAGCTGTGGCTTGAGAGAATCAGATGTGGGAAAGGTGTGTGTGGGGGGAGACCAGATTGTACCAAAGACTCAGGTTAACTCTAACACTAGTCCATGCACAGGCATTGGTTTCTCACACCTTTAGTCCCGGCACTTGGGGCACAGAGGCAGGCAGATCTCTGTGAGTTCAAGTGAAGCCTGTTCTACAGATTGAATTCCAGTACAGACTGCAATGCAATACACAGAAACCGTGTCTTGAAAAAAACAACAAATTAACAAAACAAAACAAACAAGCAAACAAAACTTCTCCCCCAATTTTCAATTCTGGGATTTACTCTCATTATGACATGTAGACAGTTGTAAGATTTCCATATTCATTGGATCAATGAAGCTCTGCCCTATCTAAACTCTTTTTTCATTCTGAGCTGACATGGAAATCTCATTAATCCTCCTACCTGAGCTTAGTGGTATAGCTTGTATGTGACCAGTTTGATTGGATCTCCCATCAGGAAACAGATTGAACTGACTCTCTGGTAACAGTAAAAACCCATTCTCCAAGTCATCTCAAACTCTAAGCATCTGTCTCTGTATTGTTAAACAATTAGTTTTATAGTCTATAATCAGCTTTCCATTTTATGTAACCATTGCCATGACCACTGGAATCTAACCAGGGCTTCAGTAACCTTCCAATCTTAGTGGAAGAATAACGAAACAAGACATGTTCGTGTTAATTACGTCTACTTTCAGGACAGAGATTGAACTGAGTTTGATCGTGTTGAAAATTACAAAATCAATTGTATTTTTTTGAGACAGTGTTTGTCAGTGGTCACACCCTACATTCCTGGTACTAGCTCTAAGACCGTGCTATGCTACACTACAACTCACAGAGATCTGACTTACTCTAACTCCCATGTGCTGCCAATAATGTTGAGTGCAGCAAGATACATAGCAGACCCAGAGAAAGCCAAGCCACTACCTCTTACCTTTATGTCAGGAAGAAAGCGCTATTCCTGTCTCCACAAACTCTCACCAAGTTTCAGACACCTTCCTCTCCTTGGAGGGGCTGGAGAATTCTGAGACTGACTCCTCAATCCCCTGCTTCTACCTTTTATACCTCTCTAGGGCTGGGATTAAAGGTGTGACCTCTGTGAGCTCCAGACAATATTCAGGTCATACCTTGAAAACCTGTACTCCACAAAACTTGAGAATGCAAAGGAAATGAACAAATTTCTTGAAAATTATCACCAAAATAAAATCAATAACAGACAAAAAACTTAAATAGACCTATAAACCCCTAACGAAGTAGAAGCAGTCATCAAAAGCCTTCCACCACACACACACCCACACACACACACACACACACACACACACACAGAGAGAGAGAGAGAGAGAGAGAGAGAGAGAGAGAGAGAGAGAGAGACAGACAGACAGACACACAAAAAGGGGGACCAGGATGGCTTCAGTCCAGAATTCTACTGGAAAATCAAGGAAGATCTAAATTTCGTACTCCCCAAATTGTTCCACATAATAGAAACAGAAAGTTCATTGCCAAACACTTTTTTTTTTTTTTGGAGGCCACAATCACCTTGGTATTCAGGCCACACAAAGACACAACTAGGAATAAAAACTACAGACCAATATCCCTAATGAATATTGATGCAAAAATACTCAATAAAATACTGGCAAACCGAATCCAAGCATACATCACAGAAATCACCCACCCTGACCAAGTAGGCTTCATCACTGGTATGCAGGGGTTGTTTAACATTCTAAAACCTATCAAGGTGATCCACCTTACAAAAAAACTGAAAAAGATAACCACCCGATAATCTCCTTAGATTCTGAAAAACCTTCAGCAAAAATCAACACCCTTTCACAAAAAAGGCCTTGGAGCGATTAGGGGTATCAGGAACATGCCTAAACATAATAAGAGCACTATTCAGTAAAGCAACAGAAAATATCAAATTGAATGGAGGGAAGTTTAAGGGGATTTCTCTAAAATCAAGAACAAGACAAGGCTGTCATCTCATTCCATATCTCCAATATTGTACTTGAAGTACTAGCTAAAGCAATAAGAAAACAAAGGTAGATCATGGAGACACAAAATGGAAATGAAGAAATCAAACTTTCTCTATTTGCAGATGATATGATAGTTTACAAAATTGAACCCCCACCAAAAAAAAAAAAAAAAAAAAAAAAAAAAAAAAAACGAAAACAAAAACAAAAAAAAAAACAAAACACAAAAAACCATCTTCTACCAGGGAACACCTGAGGCTTACAAACACCTCCAGCAAACTAGCAGGATACAGGATATTCTCAAAAAAGATGAGTAATCCTACTTTATTCAGACAACAAAGGGGCTGAAAAAGAAATCTGAGAAATAACATCATTTATAATAACCACAAACAACATAGAATATCTTGGGGTAATGCTTACCAAATAAACAAATGACCTAATAATAAGAACTTTGTGGCTTTAAAGAAAGAAATTCAAGAAGATAGCAGAAAATGGAAAGATCTCCCATGCTCTTTGATAGGTAGGATGAACATAGTAAAAATGTCAATCTTGTCGAAATCAATCCATAGATACTGTGCCATGCCCATTAAAAACCCAGCACAGTTCTTCACGAACCTTGAAAGGATAATAATAATGGACTTTATATGGGAAAACCAGAGAACCAGGATAGGCAAAAAAAATCCTGTACAATAAAGGGAGTTCAGGAGGCATCACCATTCCCAACTTTATGATCTACTACCGTGAAATACTCCTGAAAAGGGCCTTGTATTGGCAACAAAATAGAGCAGTAAACCAGTGGAATTGAATAGAAAACCTGATAATAACGCACAAACCTTCGAACACCTGATTTTTGACAAAACATTTAAAACTATACAATGGGGGGAGTGATCAGGAGACAGGACCATCCCCGTGTGTACGCTCTAATACACAGCTATAATCCTGAAAACTGCCAGGAATTGCCACAAAAAAAAGAAAGAAACAAAAAGTTAGACCAGTGGAATAGAATTAAAAATTCTGATATAAACCCACACCTGATTTTCAACAAAACAGCTAAAATATATAATGGAATGAGGAAAGCATCTTCAAGAGATGGTTTTGGTACAATTGGATGATGGTGTTTATAAGACTGAACATAGACCAAAGTCTGTCACCATATACAAAACTCAAGTCCAAAGTTATCAAAGACCCTCAACATCAATGCAGCGACTCTGAACCCCTTAGAAGAGAAAGTAGGAGGTACCCTTGAACAAATTAGTATAGGAGACCGGTTCCTGAACATAACTCCAGGAGCACAGACACTGAGAGCAACAATTAAAGAATGGGACCTCTTCAAATTTAGGAACTTCTCTAAGGAAAAGGACACAGAGGACAAGACCAAATGGCAGCCTATAGACTAGGAAAAGATTTTCACCCATACTATATCAGACAAAGGGCTGATCTGCAAAATATACAAAGAAAGCAATACACTAATCAACAAAACACCAAACAACCATATTAAATCATGTGGTACAGAACTGAAGAAATAATTCTCAATAGATGAAATCAAAAAACCTTAAAAAAAATCTTAAGAAAGTGGTCAACATCCTTAGCTATCAGGGAAATGCAAATCAAAACAACTTTGTGATACCATCTTATTCCTGTCACAATGGCTAATATTAGAAACACCAATGACAACTTATACCAGAGAAGACATGGAGAAATGGGAACACTCCTCTACTGCTGGTGTGAGTGCAAACTCGTACACCCATTTTGGAGTTCAGTATAGCAGTTACTCAGGAAAATGGGAATTAGTTTACCATCCCCTTCTTAGACATATTCCCAAATGATCCACATCCATGCAAAAAAGACATCTGCTCAGCTATGTTGATAGCAGCATCTTTTGTAATAGCAAGAACCTGGAAGCAACCTAGATGCCTCTCAATTGAAGAATGGATAAAGAAGATGTGGCACATCTTCACAATGGAATACTACTCTGCAGAAAAAAAAATAATGGAATCTTGAAATTCACAGGCAAATAGATGGCTCTTGAAGTAACCATTCTAAATGAGTTAACCCAATCACAAAAACATGAACACAGTATATACTCACTCATATATGGATTCTAGAGCTAGATCAATGGATCACCAGCCTATAATTCACACCAGCAGTGGAACTAGGATACAAGGTGTATTCTAAGAAATTCATATAAAGTCCCTCACAGAAGGTTGAAAGGAGAACTCCCCCAGAGCACATGCGAGGTTGGGCGGGCGGGGGTCACAGAATGTAGAGAGAATTAGGAGAAAGAGAGTGGGAGGAGGAAAGCAGGTGATCCTATGAAGATTGAGTCAGGGTAGGAATAGAAGACAGAAGATAAAGCGAATGAGAGTGAGAGAGAGAGGGAGAGAGAGAAACAGCATAAAACAGGGAGCCATTAGTGGTTTAAAGAGAAAACTGAATCTAAAGAAAGGTCTAGAGACCTACAAACCTGTTGCCAACTAACAATTTGAGCAACCATGGAAAGGCTACCATAAATTCCCTTAATGAGTACTGAGATCAACAACTACCTTATTCACCATCAGGGAACCCTCCTCTAGTACTGTTGGAAACAGAAGCAAATACCCATACCTAAACACTGAGTCGAACTAGCATGTAGATGCAAAGGGAGAGGAAAAGACCAGGTTGTAGAAACATACAGACAGATGACCTGAACAAGGAATAGATAACAGGCCTCTACACTGATAACTTGGCATCCAAAATGGGACTGACTCAGGTGTCTCTGAATATGAGTCTCAGCCAGAAGGACTGAGCAGTCTTAGGGACCTCAGAGAGTGGATCCAGGATGCATTGTAGTGCAAAAAAGGAACTTGCAGACACATGGAGAGACTCCTTTAACCTAGAAACAGGAGAGAAGTCCTAGCCCCTACTTCAATTGACTTGACAGATATCCATGACACCACCAGGATGGCATTGCCATTCATGTGGATTTGGGGTGGGGGAATGGATGGGAGGATGGTCAGGGTTCATGAGAGGGGGCAGCGTGAGGAATGGAGGGAGGGAGAGGGAACTGGGATAGATATGTGAAATAAAAAATAAGAAAATTAAAAAAACAAAACAAAGAAACAAACAAAAAAATCACCCAGGCCAAGAACTAACAGGTTGCTGGTAATGCAGAACACCAGGGTAAACAGCACCAGCTCTTCCTGGTACAGAAGTCCTAAGACATGCTCATCCAGGAGCCATGCTGTGTTGTTGATGGGCTAGGTGCATATCGCCTGCTTTTGGGTAGTCAGAGAGGAGAGGAATTCTGAATCCCTAGCAGCAAATGACCGAAGTTGCCCCGGCCCATCCCTCCTCTCCTCAGGTGGCAGTGACTGTGATTGTAGGGACAGGGGTGGGGGTGAGGGTGGGGAGGTGGAGGATAAGGGAGTGTTGGGGAGAATAACTTTGGTAAAGATTTTTATGTCAACTAAAAAAATACAACTAATAAAATAGATGGTAAATAGATGTGATGGGTATGTGCAAACTTGTTACAATTTGTCTGAAGCAAAGAAGTCAAAGTAAGATAACAGTGGTCTAGTAGACAGGTCAAAAGGCCTGTAGATTTATAGGTCAATGCAACTCAACAAAGGTGCACAGATAACATCAGAAGGAACTTCAGGTGTTATGAGTATGATTCCAATTCTCTGGGCAATAAAACGTAGAACAGGAAAAAAGGCTTGGCCAGATCCATAAGAGTCAAAAAGAGATAAAAATAAAATTAAAATAATGAAAGATAACATAAAAGGAGAGCTGATGTACCCCACATAATCCGAATAAGGACCCAACAGTTAAGAGAGCAGAAGTTGCAGAAAGGCTCAGGGGAAAGCACCAATGTAAGAACGTACAGCAGGAATTAAATAAATAAGATGTTCACTTAAGGCATGTACCTCTGAGTAAGAGTCACTGATCAGAAAAAAAGAAAAAGAAAAAGACAATAGGAGAGATTTTTCTATGCTAGGGATGTCTGAGAAAATCAGAGAAAGAGACTACAGGTAATGTAAAAAGATATAGAGTTTCAAAGAAAAGTCATAAAAAAGTAAGAACAAGATGGAAACTGTTTGCTATGGGCTCTCAATCTACAAATATAAATTTAAGATTAGTAATATGAGTTAAAAATTTTGACCATACTATGTTAATTGTTTAAAATTTCTGTTTATTTCTCTCAGGAAAAATATATGTACTTGGTAAAAAGGTCTACCTGTGTATCCTGTTAGAAACCTGTTTTATTACAAGAATATAGCTAAAACAAAAATGGTTTAAATGTTTTTACTATCTAATGCTAACAGCCCTCAGCTCAAAATTTACCTCTGAGTGCTGGTCATTAAATTCAGATTATCAGAAAATCAGATGTCTTTTTAATGTAGATGACATTAGTACTGTTTTATGTCTAAAGCTGTTAAAAATTGAAACTAGTTAAAAAGTTACAATTATTAACACTGGAAATTAACATAAATTAACATGCACCAAGGTAACAATAGATTTAAAGGCATAAAGTGTGCTTAAATTAGACATCACAAAAAGAAATTACAGGAAGTTGAATTGTTGAATAAAACAGTTTTTAAATGTTTAAATTCAGAAGGTTACATCATATTTGTGCGTTTTTTACATTGTTAATGTATTACTTAAATCAAAGGGC
Organism: Phodopus roborovskii; assembly: GCF_943737965.1. Taxonomy (NCBI): domain Eukaryota; kingdom Metazoa; phylum Chordata; class Mammalia; order Rodentia; family Cricetidae; genus Phodopus; species Phodopus roborovskii. The sequence continues at coordinate 242,518 of NW_026125733.1, forward strand.
TGAAATTTAAGATCACAGCCATACACTGTATGTACTAACCAAAAGTGGAGATGCTCATTTTTTTATGACACCGAAGGCAATCCGTCCTTGTTTTTGCTAAATTTTGTAAGCGTAAGTTACTTAGATAAACTGAGTCACATAGCTGTTTTATGTTTCCTTAAAGGAGTTTGAAATTAAAATCAGTATTTTTAAAGGTAAATGTGACAATGCAAAGTTCTAGTTTTATAAAAGCTGGTAACCTATTATAAAAGGTTAAGAAACACAAGTTACCGGCAATCCTTATAGATTAACTGTTGGTTATAGTCAAACTAGTTATTAATGATTAATAACAGGAATAAACCTCACTATGTCTCCTATACATGTTGATAAAGCAAGTAACTTACATCCAAGTCATCTATTAAGGTCTACCTAGAAAAACTTCTCATACTACAGAGATCTTTAGAATAAGGCATTTAAATGTTAACTAAAAAGTTGTAATAACATCAAACAAAGATTACAGAACCTAACAATGACCCAAGGTCTCTAAAGAACATTGTGGGGCAGCATGAACTGTTATGACATGGACTGGGGAGCAAGATGCTCAAACACAATGCCTGATGCTAGATAGGACCCAGCTCAGACTGTGTTGTAGGGTACTGGATAATTGTCTGTGCCACCTTTGCCTAGACAAAATAACGTCAGACTTTTCCAAGTCCTAGTTACACAGGGAAAAACAACAAACAAGTAACAAAAAATAAGCAAACCAAAATCTCTCACATTATGTACTTGGTGAAAAACTCCCCTCAATGCCATAGACAATTGGTTATGGTAGGAATATAAGGAATGGTCCCTGCCGTTTTATATAAAAAAAAAACCAAAATTAATATGGCTCCTAAATAAGGATCTAAAAATACAAAGACATAAAACTCCTTTTAGTACAATTATTTGTTAATTATGCATACAGTGTTCTGCCTGCATATATCTGCAGGTCCAAAGAGGGTATCAGATCTCATTATACATGATTTTGAGCCACAATGTAATTGTTGGGAATTGAACTCAGGACTTCTAGAAGAGCAGCCAGTACTCTTAATCTCTGAGCCATATCTCTAGCTCAAGACATATAAGTCTTAAAGATATAACAATAATTTACAATGTAAAAATTCAGAGCTTAACTTTTAATTAAGTTCTGAAAAGCTATCCAGGAGTGACTCCCAGCTATTTTGTCACAAGCTCAAGGATTTATATTTATTTTGGATGTCATCTATGTGTAAATGTGAAGGACATTTCATCAGGACTAAGGTACTTCTGACCAGTCTATACATGGATCTCTCATGACAGAAGAAAAATGTACAAGATTCTAACCCAAATCTGTCATTTTTGCTAGGACTCAAAGGCATAAGTACATTCCTGCTGTTTTACAGATACCCAATTAACGCGGTTAAATAAGGATCAGGATAAACAAATAGGCTGAATAGATGTTTATTCAGGGAGAAATAACTTACAACCAAGACAGATGAACACCAGGAAACTCAACCCGATCCTCTCCTGTCTGAGTCACGCTAGCAAGAGAGCTTTTCCTGGCTCTCCCTCTGACCTCCTTCCACAGGTCACTCCGCCCATGGCTCCATGCCCCAATTGGCGTGGTCAGTGCCACAGAAGGACTATCTCACTACACCCAGTATCTACTTTTTCTATAATACAGATTTATGTACAGATTGGTGATGATAATATATCTAAAACATTTATGTCGGTTTATACAACACAGTTTATATAGGTTTCAGAGAATCAAATGTTGTAAAGCTAGGATCCACTTCTTACTGGTCAAAAGGACTGCCTACAAGCACAACTTGAACCAGTACAGCCAATGTGAATCTTCAACAGGGTGTATAAACTAATGCCCCTGATAATTTTCCGTTTCCTATATCCCCCTTCCTTTTTTTTTTTTTTTTTTTTTTTTTTTTTTGGTTTTTCTAGCATTTTACCCTTCTTGGACCCAAAAAAACACACTACAAAAGTAAACAGGAAGTAGTACATGAAAGAATACTCTTCACCTTTTTCCTTGTTGAGATACTATATCAAAAGAAAACTCCTATACATAGCGGGCTAGGTGACTAACCTGTACACCAAAAAAAAAAAAAAAAAAAAAAAAAAGAAAAAAAAATGAAAAAAACACCAGAATTCTTTTACCTATTGGAGGCCCAAAAATTGGGCCTCTAATGTCAATAGGAAAGAGGAAATGTGATGGTTAAAATAATAACTAAAATGTATAAAATTAGGACTTATGGCAATAAGGAAAAAATAAAGAGAACAAGAATTTCTGCCAGTAGATAAATCCCTGACTATAGTGTACAGAGCACATATCCTGTTCTCAGGAGAAGTAAAAACAAAGAAAAACATTCAACCTTTCGGGTGTGCTTATCAATGTTACATAAACAAGTGACAGATACTATTAACTTAGATCCATGATGACCTTGTAAATAAACTTTGTACTCTATGAATTGCCTGTATCTTGGAAACCTTGTGAAATGAGACTAGTGGTCTCAATCTTCCCTTCCTGTTTACACTGCTAAAAACCCTTCAAAATTTTAAGCCACTACATTACTTTTCTGAGAGAGTGAAGTCCCAGGTGGCTTGATTTTTAAGAATAAAAACCTTTTGCTTTTGCAGTCAGGAGTCACTTCCTTGGAGGTTGATGAAACCCATAGTCCTAATAGTAACAAGCTGCCTAAGGAGGCTTTATAGGCTATAGAACTCCAGGTGACAGGTATTTGAAAATCAAAACACTGATGTGTCAGGGATATGCCTATATTACTTCCTTCTTACGTTTGCAGTGTTTTTGAGATGCAAATATGCTAAAATGCTAGACAATACCATCAGAAAGAATGGGAATTCAGAAAATCGAACATTTATCAAAGGCATTAGTTTGTAGAACCTGTTGAAGATTCACATCAGCTGGACTGGTTCACCATAAGTCCAGGAAGAACAATATTCAGGAGTAGGCTGTAGTTAGCAACTGATGCTCATCTGCCAGAAGCACAAATAGGCTGCCAAATGTTCAAAGAGGGAACAGAAGTTAAAACGTATATATTTAGTTGGAACACTTAGTTCCTTACCTTTAGTGATCAAGAGGGACAGGAAGACCAGGGAGAAAATTCCATCCTCAGGTTAGCTGTACTTATCTGTTGATGGGAGATGTCATTCTGAATATGTTTCTCATACTGGTTAATGAATAAATCACTGTTGGCCAATAGAAAAGGAAGATAGGAGGGACTAGGAGACAAGGAGGAAAGAGGAAGCAGTAAGGAGGAGTCAAGATGGAGAGACCTGGGAGACCAGAAGCCTGCCCCACTCCCCGGTAAGGAGAACATGTGGAAACACATAGAAATGGGTTAATAATTAAGACAGAGCTAGCCGATAAGAAACAAGTAACTGACTAACAGAATTTTATCTAATTCAGAGTCTTGGTGTGATAATTGGTGCTGACATGCAGGTGGGACAAGACCAGCGGTGGGAGGAAAAACCTTACTCCTTACAATCTGCAGTCCTTTTGACCTGTAAGAAGTTGATCAAAGCTTTATGACATTTGATCCTCTGAAGCCAATATAAACTGTGTTATGTAAAAGGACATAAAAGTTTTAGATATATTACCATTACCAATCGATGCTGAAACCCATATTGTAGAAAAAGTAGATGTTGAGTATTTGTAATACAGCAGGAATGTACTTATGCCTTTGAGATATATATTCAGGCAGAACACTGTATGCATAATTAATAAATAAATGTTCAAAAACAGCTTTTATATCTTTCTATTTTTAGATCCTTATTTAGGAGCCATATTAAGGCTGCCTAACACTGCCAAGCTCACAAAGTTATGGTTAGCCCAGCTATCAATATGGTCAGACCTGAGAAGGATATATTTAATTAAATGACAGGGACCAGTCGATATACTCCTAGCCATAACAAATTATCTATAGCACTGAGGGCAGAACTCCTTCACCAAGGACATAATGTGAGAGGTTTTTTTTTTTTTTTAATTTGTCTTTTCTCTGTGGAAGAGGGACATGGAAATCTCTGACATTATTTTATCTAGGCCAAGGTGGTGCAAGCAATTTTTCAGTACCCTGCATCCTCTACAAAGACTAAGCTGGGTCCTACCAGGCAGTAGACATTGTATTTGCACATCTTGCACGCTGGTCAGTGTCATAACAATCTATGCTGCCCCATAATCTTCTTTAGAGGCCTAGGGTCATTGAAAGGATCTGTGATTCTTTGTCTGATATTATTACAGCTTTTTATTTAACATTTGGATGCCTTATTCAGATCCCTGTAGTATTAGAAGTCTGTCTAGGTATATCTAAATAGACAACTTTGTATCAGTTACTTGTTTAAGCTTAAACTTTTAGAACATGTATGGGAGACAGAGTGAGGTTTATCCCAGTTATTAATCATTAATACTTAGTTTGATTATAGCCAACAGTTAATATATAAGGATGGCTAGTAACTTGTGTTTCTTAACATTTTATAATAAGTTAAAAACAGCTTTTATAAAACAAGAACTCTGTATTGTCAGGTTTAGCTTTAAAAATACTTATTTTAATTTCAAACTCCTTTTAGGGAAACATGAAACATCTTTGTGACTCAATTTATCTAAATAGCTTATACTTACCAAATGTAGCAAAAAACAAGGACGCATTGCATTTTGTATCATAAAAAATGAGCACCTCAACTTTTTGATAACACATAAAGCTTATGGCTGTGATGTTAAATTTTAGCCCTTTGATTTAAGTACAAACATTAACAATATAATAAAAGCACAAATATCTTGTAATCTTATAAATTTAAACATTTAAATCTGTTTTTAAAAACGATTACATATCTTGTAATGTATTTTTGTGGTATCAAAAATAAACTCCCCTTTATATATTTAAACCCCTTATGAACTGGGTGACTGCTGAATTTATGTTAATTTCTAGTGTTAATAATTGTAAACTTTTAACTAGTTTCAGTTTTTAACAGCTTTGGCCAAAAAACAGTATATCATCTACATTAAAAGACATCTGATTTTCTGATCATCTGAATGTAATGGCCAGAGTTCAGAAATATATTTTGAGCTTAGGGCTTTTAGCATTAGACCACAAAAACATTTAAACCATTTTTGTTTTAGATATATTCTTGTAATAAAAATGAGGTTTATAAAAGGAATCACAGATAGAAGTTTTTTCAGTTCATTAACATTTAGTAAGATTTAAAGAAAATATTCTATGATCTATCCTATCTTTGTGAGTCTAAAGTCCTATATGTCACTTTAATCCCAACTAAGGAAAACTATAACCTTAACTATCAGTCTTCAATTCCATCAAAGAACACACAAGGATAATATATAAACTCTAGAATTGAAAGGGACAACTCACCTGGTCAGATCTGACATTCCTCTGTAATGTTCCATCTTCAACCTATAGGCCATGGTGTGTAGAGCAAGTGTAAGGAGTACTTTTTTTCCGCCCACCACCTGGTCTTGTCCCGCCACCGCGCCAGCCCCATTTAACACACTGAGACTCTATATTAGATATCATTCTGTAGGCCAGGTACTTGTTTCTTATCGGCTAGCTCTGTCTTAAGTATTAACCCATTTCTGTTGATCTGTGTATTTCTCTTACAGGGGAGCCGGCCGGCATACTGCTTTTTCCACACTCTCCATCTTGACTCTCCTCACTACTTTCTCTTTCCTCCTTGTCTCCCAGTCCCACATATCTTGCTTTCCTATTGGCCAACAGTGTTTATTCATTAACCAGTATGAGAAACATATACAGAGTGACATCTCCCATCATCTCGTCTTTTCTGTCTAAAATAACATGAAGGGTTTTAACCTAAACATAGCAAAATATATAACACAACAGTTATCAAGTAAGAATCACAGTTAACAATAGTTAGTCCATTAACATTTAGCAAGACTAAAAGAAACTATTCTATCATCTATCCTATATTTGTGAATCTAAAGTCCTATATGTAACTTATCTTTCCTAACTAAGGAAAACTATAACCATAACTATTTGTCTTCAACTCCATCAAAGACCACAAATGTTAATATATAAACTATAGAAATGACAGAGGCAACTCACTGCCTGGTCACCTGAAATTCTTTTGTAATCTTTCATCTTTAGCGCATAGGCCATAGTGTGTCTAGCAGGCTCTTTAGCAAAGCAGGAAACTTTAAACTGTCTTCTTGTATTGGCAGTTTGTCAATCACTTTTCTCTGTGTCCTTCAGACTGTCTGACAGACTCTTCCATGAAGCAGGATCTCTGTAGTAATGTCCATCTTGAATCAGCAGTCACTTTTCTGTGGGTCCTGCATGTCCAGTTTATACAGTATAAAGTCAAACAGTCCAACAAGAGCAGTATCTTGTCCAAATGGCTAGTTGCTATATTGAAAGCAAACTCCATAACAAGTTTCTTCTATGTCCATCTTCCATCTTTCTTTTTGACTCAGGTGGTGCTGCCAGGAGCATTTATGTCTCACTGTCATGAGAACCCTAAACCATTTAAATGCCATATTCTGTAGGTCTTTGAAAGTTTTCAAGAATACCTATTTACCTTAAATACATGTCTGTATACCTCGAAATCCTAACTAACTTAACTATAAGTTTTGACTATTATAGGTAACTATCTATAATCTGCACAAAATTATAGACTATATTTATTACTGAGCTACATAAACACAATACCTAAACAAGAGAAATATAGATATTACAAAATTGACCTTAAATTGTATCAATAAATGAAAATCCATTCCAAAATGAAGTATTCATATCTATACCATAATCCCCTTTTTACCTTTAAAAAGAGATTGGTTGTTGTCATTAACCATTTATAACCAACCCCATATAAATTAAAACAAACTTTTGTAGACAATAAGCAAAATTTTGTTAAATGCATGAGTGAAAGTACTTGTGCAGATTGCTGGAATCCCATAGCTAATAGGTGTTGCCACTTACTGGACCCTCTGGGCTGCAAGAAACACATCAGCTGGACAGGCCTCATGTGTGTGCCAGCAGAAAATGCAAAGCCGAGGATTGGCAAAAGATGAGAACCAGTGAGTACTTTCTCAGGGCTGCTGTGGAGGTAAAGTTGTCAGGCAGATGCAAATGTCCCACAAGCTGTGGTGTGTCTACCTGGTCAGGTAAGTGACGCTGCCCATTCTGGGATGGTGGGGGAAGGGAACCACATCTGCGGCCTTGGTGATATCCAGGTCTAGAAAAAATACAGATCCTGCTTATGACAAAAGATATTGATGCACAATAAGGATAAGGAGAAAAATATAGGATGAATAGATGTTTATTCAGGGGGAAATAACTTACAACACAGACAGATGAACACCAGCAGTTTACTGGTTCCAGGATAGGGTTCCCATCCTACAGGCAAGAGAGCTCTCCCAGTATCCTCCTCAGAATTAGTTCCCCCATGTCAAGTCCGGATCTGTCTCCACCACCAGTGGGCATGGTCTATGCCACAGCCAAGGACAAGGTGAATATCTCACTACAAATACTGAATTCTCCATTTAATTCATACCTCAAACTTTAGTCAACCAATAGTGGGGCAATGGCAGAGGTGTTCTATTAATATGTATAAAGAGCAAATAGGAATTGCTTCCCCTAATACTAAAGAAACTCCATAACTGTTTGTATTATCTGCCTTAAGGAACCCCATACTTGCATATATGCCCTGTCTGAAGGGTGTATATAAGCCTGTATGGGCCCAAATATATTGTTTTTATAGATAGGAGTTATTCAGCATCAAGGCCCAGACACTGTATATTAGGAAAGATAATATTTTAGGGACAATAGGAGGTATTTGAGCTCTCTATACTCATGACGAGTTGGAATGGATTCCCATATAGTTTTCAGACAAGACAGGCAGGCAGAATGTGTTACAGAACTGTCAAAGCCACTCAGAGAAGCTTTATATGCGATTAGAGGATGAGATTCATCTTTAACTACTTGGTGGCAGTACACATGTTTAATATCAGAACTGAGCAGGCTGTCAGTAAACAAAAATGAAATACAATAATAAAACAAAACACATAATGAAGAATTAGATACACCTTAATATGAGTCACATCATCTGGTGGTATCCTGCTTGTATAAAGGGTATTGAAGGAGGAGGCTCTCCTTCTGTTGCTGCTTACCCTAATTATGGCTAGCAAGTATATTAGTTTACTAGATTTAGAGTCTTCTTCTTTGGATTTTTGGTGTACAGTGATGACCAGCTGAAACATGCACCCTGGTGAAAAAAATAACTGCTATAGCCTTCAGATTCCCACTGTTGGACAGCCATTTTTGGACTACCTGGATCACAGCCTATGAGACATTGTAATGAATTCACTCTACATATATGGAAAGAGTCATCCTGCCATGCCTGTTCATGCAAAGAACCTCGCATAATGCAGTTAGTTTTTGCTTTCTTTTGATTTTAACCTGCTCACTGAACGTGTGTTGTCTAAAAATATTGCTCACAAATACAAACTTCCTAGTTCATTTTCTCTCCAACTATTCAAATTTCTATGAAGACTACTTTTTAATTACTATGCATTTTCCAAGCATTTGCTATGAGTTTCAGGGATAAAACTCCAACATTCATAGGGCCATCATCCACCTTGCTAGCAGGATTAAGAGCAACTATCTGGTTTGTCATCTGGTTCCTGCTTCTCTTTCTTGATTTTAAGTGCCTGTGACAACTAAGTAAAGAGCAAACTCAGTTCACCTAAACTCAGTGTGAAGCTACACAACAATTATCTCTCTTTGTATGCCTAAATCTCTCTGTAGTTATTTGGCTGTACCATGTCAAAGGAGAAACTCCTTATTTACAAACAGCCCCTAGGCCAATCCTCATATCATAGAACAGGTCTTTCACAAGCTGCTTAAGGGGGTATTACTGGCATGGTCTTCCAGATGGTTCAGTTTCCTTCTAGAGAAAACCAAAGTTTGGCAAGATGGGCAAGATGAGCAAAATGACAACAGTTTAAAAAAGTAAACACTGTTGTGTTCAGGGGTTGACTGAGCAAGCAAGCCTTCTGTATAGGTCCTGACTCATAAAGAAAGAACATAGCTCCTTCTCAAACCCATTAATGAGCTTAGTAGATTGAGTATCAGCCTCAGGAACTAGACTTAGACTCTCAGGTATTGAGACTGAAATAGAACCTCTCCTTTTAAATAATGAAGATGCTTAGGAAAGAATGCAATTGCCTACATCCAGGGCCTTTGTGGAGGGGTTGCTGCATATCCTGTGAAAACAACTCTTCCCACCACATGGAGCTGGGGTTTTCAGTCACTTAAGCTTAGTCAGTAAAGTACACCAGAAGCAATGATTTCTCCTCATGATGCAATGCTTGAGTAGCCTTCTCATGAGCTGGTCAAATTGAAAGATAACTGCTACGGAATTCTTAAAAATCTCAAATGTCTTCCATCTCCCCCTGAAAGTACGGAACAGGAAGCTATTAATCATAAGAAGCTTAATTAGAGTAAGACTTATGTTAAGCAAGACCTCCCCTTCCCGAGGTTTTATCTTTTCTGTGTCCTTCCTTTCCTTTTTTCCTCATCTTCTGGCACCTTTACCCGAAGACCTGTCAGGGAAGTGTAAACGTCTGTTTTATGTTACTCATGTACTATTATATAATTATGGTCCTATCTTTCTATTGAAGTCTTTAATTGCCTTCCTGCCCTTACTTGATGTTTCCTATTACTATTTAAAGTATTCAAAGTGTGAAATAAGTTGGTAATAGCTAATTGTCACAATAAATAGGTGACACAGCATTTAACTAGCAAGGAGGAATGGCACAGACTCCAGTTCTGAAGGATGTCATACTCATCAATTTAAACAATTAATCATAAATTTGAAGATATTGCCCATTAACTCTCCAAGAGAGAGCTTTACAGAACTCTTCATGGAATAGGGGATTATTGGATTACATAATTATACTATTATTTACATTGTCTTGGGTATTATGACCAAGTATCAACTTAAATAATTTAATTATGTAATTGAATGATCTGTCACACTTCCCACCAAAAAGTGGCACCTAATTCCAGGTGTCATCGATGATATAATCATGTTTTATATAACTGAATGATCAAATAATGAGTTCACGTAACATCATCCACTTCCCTAAGGTGGCTCCAATCCACACTCGTGAATAATGCTGTCATCATTGATTTAAATAATTTCATTACATAATTAATATTTAGATGGTATAAAATACCTGACTCCACATTGTGGCACAATAATCCACTGACATGGATTACCTAATGTCCTATTTTCATAAATAAATAATAACATAATAAGAGGATGAAATGGTCTGACTTACTCGACACATGTTGTGTCTCACATGACTCCCACAAGATTGTGTGAAACTCACTGGTTCATCCCTTAATTAATCACAGAGTTGAGTAGGAAAATGTGTAAATGATGAAATGTCATTGTTTATGCAGGGCCTTAAAAATATCACATATTTAATATTGGATAACTGCCTCAAATAATCCAATAATCCCTAAGTCTACTCTAACGAATGGATTGTCACCCTCCTGAAGGAAGTTAACAGTGGCAAACTCAACTTTTGATGAATAATTGTGAGTCTTATTATCTTTTAGTCCATAGTTTTACTTATTAGGAGATAGAGCATTCATAAACAGAAGTCTTTGAACAGTTTCTCCACAGAATATATTCTCTGATCATAGGTAATCTTGATTGGGTAACCAGTAATAGCTGTAGGCAAACTTCCAGAATTTGGCTATGTCTTGTTTAATGGAATCAAATGCTGTTATTAAAAGTTTTAGGAGATAGTTTTCTTGGGAGATTGTAATGACACATGTCAACACCTCAACGTAGGTGCTCTCTGGCTCATGGCCCAGGATACAGAATGCAAGCATGGTTGCCAGGCAACATTTATGGTAAAAACATTCTGTCACATTCTCCTGCACCTCTCACATGCTAAAATTAGAATACCCAAAAATGGACAACCCTTACAACATCACTGATTTTCTCACAAAAACAAAGCAGGGCTCTTTTTTTGAGACATACCTAGTTACCAGTCTCTCAAGCTATTACATTCCTATAGTGATATAAGCATGAAAACTAAAGCATCATTATGCCATTCAAGTACATTGATGAGCATTTAAACATATTTTCTATGGTTCAATTTCTCATTTCCAGTATGCAAACAATACCGTTAATAACCTCTACCATACTACTTTTCAATTTACTGAAAACGAAATAAACATCTATTCATTCACTTAACTTTAGATCATCTTGATCACATGGTTTCTCAGAGTTGTTTTGATATGCATTTGGCTGATGACTAAGGATTTTGAGCACTGAAATATGTTTCTATAAGTCATTTTTGATTCCACAATTGATAATTCTCTGTGGAGTCCTGTATCCCAATTTCTAATATGGTTATTTAGAGTTATTTAGAATTGGTGGTGTGTCATGTTATCAGCAAAACAGAGTTCATCTGACGAGAATTCCTGATCATGAGATTATTCAGTTATTCCATTTTTAAACTCGGTGGTGACTTTGTCCTTCATGTGTCACTTCTGTTGCAACTTATCAGAAACTGATGATGCAAAACAATACAGATTTTTGTTAAATCGTTTAATCATTCAATTGTTAAAAATCTTATATTATGTAATCAGTAACCCCTGGATAACGCAGTGTCCTTCATTCTCTGGGATCTGCTTCTAGTACCAATCTCCCGCTGTGTCAGTCGAACAGTAGCCAAATGACAGATGATACCATCATTTCTTACGCAGTCAAATAAGTTAATAATTGGATAGTCCTGCATACTTAACTTTCAGAAGATGGAACCAAACTCCAGTGAATGTCAAGGAAGTAGTACTTAGATAATTAAATAATGCCATGTGATTAACTCCCATGGAGGAATGGTCTGACTCCAGTCAAGAAGAACAACATCTTCATTGATTTAAATAATGAATATATAATGAAAAATGATTGAATAATGTCATGGTGGTGCATACTTAAATCCCACATGGAGTAGTCAGACTGATCTCTTTCTGGAATAATGATGTTTTTAAAAAATTAAATTGATAATTAATTAGTGGGTCTTTTATATTAACACTGACGAGATGGCACCAAAGTCCTAAACCTCTTGCTGATGTAAAGATCTACTTACACTGCTAAATGATGAAGTAATGGGGTGATATTACATCATCAACTCCAAAAATCTGACTCCAAAGGGACTTATGGTGCATAACATTACCTTTAAGATGCTGTTGCAAAACAGGAGTACCTTCTGTGTAATGGTTTGGAGTCAAATATCTGGAAAATCATGGACAACAAATGTGTATCTAGGATTGAAAATTCTAACAGGACTGGTCAGCATACACTTCTTTTTGTGTGCTTTACGGGCAGTACTACCTCAGTTAAATTCTACTTCATGAGATATAATATCTCAAAAGCATTTTTTAAATCGTTTGTGTTACAAATTCTACTCTTGTAGATCACTGCTCAATAGTGAAGTGCTATCCTTACATGAGATGCCTTTTACAACCTGCAGAAAATTAACAATACATGGATTTACACATAAAATTAAAATGCAAATGGCTGAACTTCTAAAAGGTACTTAACTAAAAGGCCTCTGGAATTTTGGTGCCTTGCTTTCAGTGGGTGTACCTGACGTATGTAGAAGTTGACTTAAAAAAGGTTTCCATAGACACCTCCCTGCTCACAGTACTCAAAGCAGATACAGCCCACAGAATAGTTATTTAGTGGACTCCCTCTAGCTTCTGGTTTTTTCAAGGACTATATGAGAACTCAGGGGACAGGTTGTCTCCTTGCAGCTTCCTAACCAGATCCAGGGAATATCCACCACACTGGATCCATCACCTCACTATCTCCCTCCACTGATCTGAGGACGGCAGCCCCTCACTCACCATGCTGTAGTTTTCCAGTTTGCCCTTCCTCAAAGCACATAAATAAAGAACACTGGCTGCAGTTTCTTTTCAAATCCAGACCAGAAGGGACCTTCACTTCTTTTGACAGCCAGGTCACAAAGGGGCCTGGTTAGCTATTAAGGCCTGAGTGATAAAAGCACCTCCCAGGTGGTTGCAGAGTGCTTAAGGACTAATTGCAATGGTTACTGATTGCCTTCTTGCAATAAGACTTTTCTACATTAGCAGTGATGTGCATTTCTATAGCAATTGTCCTATAGCTGACCTGTGCTATCACTCTGTAGTACACAGGCATTTACCTTTCTTCCTCCTAGACACAGTGTTTCTAGCTAAATTTACTTACTTAAATGGATTGAGTTATTCTTGCTGAAAAAGTTGGAAGGGAGCTCCAAATATTTGTTAACTATCATAAAGAGATTTAGGAATGCAAAATGTGTTATTTGTTATTTGGTTAAACACTGAGTTTATTGAACTAAATTTGCTTTTTACCTGTTTGTCACTGGAACTTCAGATAAGAAAGAAAGAAAAGCAGGGACCACATCTCAAAAAAAGATAAATGATTTTTCTCGTGGCAGAATGCCAGATGATGGCTCCATGAATGTAGAATTTTATCCATGAAATTCAGAGCAAACACTTGGCAAAGGCATCATAATGAGAAAAGTAGTCTTCATGGAAAATTGAATATTTACAGAGAAATACATGTTCTGTAAGCATATAAAAAATAAAGCAAAACAAAAACCAACTGCAGTAATCAAGGTTTTCTGCATGAAAAGGAATGTAGGATGAAACTCTCCATATATGTAAAAAGTGGATTTATTACGATGTCTCACAAGCTGTGATATATTTAGTCCAACAATGGTTGCCTATCAATGGGAATCTGAAGAGTACAGCAGTTTTTTAGTTTATCAGGATGGATGTGTCAGGTGGTCATTATACATCAAAATTCCAAAAAGTAGGCTCCTATGTTAGTAAAGGAAGAAACTTGGAACCCAGAGGTAGGGAAGGTAGACAAAGTGGGAAAGCTTCCTCCTTCAATACCATTTATACATGTAGGCTACCACCAGAAGGTTGATCTGATTTTTCATTTATGTGACTTTGTTCTGTTTTGTTTTTTGTTTTCAAAACAGGGTTTATGTGTGCAGGACTTAAACTCATTCTATGTATTTGGCTGGCCTCAACCTAAGCAAAATCAGGCAGACTCCTGTGTCCTTGGTAAACATTTGCACAGCCACCAAGCAGTTAACAGTAGATCTCATCATCTGTTTGCATACAGGGCTTCTGTATGGCTTTGGCAGCCCTGGAATATATTCTGCCATTCTGAAGTTTCTCAACTCCTAACTTGGGAATCCATTCCAACTTGTCATGAGTTCAAAGTGCTCCAATAACTCCTATTGTCCTTAAGACATTATCTTTCCTGCTACAGGACACCTGTGCCTTGATGATGAATGTCTCCTATCTAAATAGCAATGATTTGGGAGTAGACAGGTTAACCACCAAGAAGCAAGGGAGGAAGTGCGTCAATGGGTTGCCTGAAGGCACATAGTATATGCAATTATGGAGTGCCTTTAGCATTAGTGGAAGCAATTTCTGTTTTCCCTTTATACATATTAATAGATGTCCCCTTCCATTGACACACCTTTGTTTGACTACTTAAGTTTGGTGTAAGAATAAAATGGAGCTTTCAGTATTGAGTGAATCTGCCCACCTGACATCATATTATGTCTCTGTCTTCCTTTCATCAATGATAGCTTGTCTTGCACTAGTCCACACTCAGTGACTGAGGAATGGACATGGGACAGAGCTGCTGTTTCAGATTACAGTCCAACAAACTCCAGTCCACAACACATTGTTCCACGCATCCTGGAGATGCTGGAACTCACTCAGGCAGAATGAGCAACCCCGTGGCATATGCCATTATTCCACAACATAGCTTATTGTGCTGTGGATGTGAATATAAGTAATTATTACTTCAAATTCCATGCTTCTTCATGCCGTCACTATTTCCCATGGGTGCTTCAACTTGAAGTACTGCCTTCAAAATGGATTATGCAAAGATGCTATAAAATACCATGGCAAAGACATTTTTACCAGAAAAAGAAACAGAACAAATTCTGTTGTATGTGTGTGTCTGTAAATTGATTACCAGTTTTTAGACAATGATATTTGTGCGGAGATCATAAGTCAAGTTTGTGGGGTCCACTTTTGGCATACCACCACGGCAACTATAGACTCATAAAATTCTCATTTTCCAGGGAGTCAAATTATAGAAAAAGTCTTGAGTCTTGAAAATGTCTCTATGAAAGAAACATTGACTTCTTATATGACCACCTTATAGCAGAAACAGGAACCGAGTATATGGGAGTGCTTTAGAGATGGGAAAAATTCCATATTTAGCTTTCTAATATTCTTTTGCATATATTTCCATTCTAAGCCTATTATGACCCTTGATATAGATTATTTACTGTTTTGTATTTTGTTTTCATAAGTGTTCAAAATGAATATATATGCTTTAATTATCAATAATTTTACGTTTGTATTTTTTCTCTTCTTTTTAAGAATAGTACTACTGTGATATCCTGTCTTAAATAGAATTCACATTATAGATTAGTCTGTCCTAGATCTTGAGAGATATCTGTCAACCTTGAATCCAGAGTGCTGCTATTGTAGTTTGGCTTTTCAACAGAAGTTAGTTCATTAGCTTGGCTCACTTATGATGAATGACTGAGCCTGGTTGTTAGTGTAGCCAGACACCAGGCCCTGTTACTAAACTCCAGTAAGAGTAGATGGTGCCCATCAAATGCAGGTTTTCTGCCTCAAAGTTCATTGTCTTTTCAAATATTGGAAATATTATTTTCCCTTATCATTTACTCTTGTAAATCTCACTGAATATCTTGGAAGGGTTCTGTCTATTACTAATAATGGAGACAGCCAGGTTCACAGATGTAAGAGGTTTTCTATATAGTTAAGTGTAATTCTTCATGTTATTCATCTCATCATTCTAATGTCTCACTAAGTAAACTGCAAGCCATGACGCCAGGCATGGTGGCAGAAGCCTTTATTAATGGTTCTTAGAGAGTGTAGGTAGAAATTTCAGGATTTCCTAATCACCAAAGATGAAAGTGGTCCCTGGGGTATTGTGTACAAACCACAGTCAAATTTAGTCTGTGACTGCTTCAGGACAATGTCCATGAACTTGCCCAAAGCTCTGGCTCTTCAGGACAATGGCACCAGCAAATGTTAGCTAACATATTGACCCCACCTTATTACATATTCTTACTTTTAATGAATTTCATTAAACTAGAATCAAAGTTATTTTACCATATCTATCTCTGTTTCTTATCCCTCTCATGTCTGTACCAACCCCAAAGTCATTTGGGGCAGGGACAAGGCCCAACCCCTTGTGTCTAGGGTGAGTATCTATCCATGGGGAATGGGCTCCTGAAGCCTTTCATACAGCAGGGATACATCGTGATTTCACTGCCAGAGGTCCCTTACACTTACTAGGCCTTCTATATGAGATGCACTTTTAGGGGTTTTAGGTCAGTCATATTATGGATTCCCAACTGTCAGACTGGGTGCATGACCTCTGCATTGTTTTACTTAGGTGATTCTGTGGGTATCTTGAACCTGGTCTTGAACCCTGTACTTATCAATCCTCTTTCTCTGCAACTGGATTCCAGGAGTTCCACTTAAGTGCTTAGTTGTGGGTGTCTGCTTCTGTTTCTTTCAACTACTGGATGAAGGCTCTAGAATATCCTATAAGGTAGATATCAATCTCATTATATGGAAGGACATTTAAGGTAGTCTCTCCACTATTGCTGATATTTTCATTTGGGGTGATCCTTGTAGATCTCTGGACATTTTCCTAGTGCAAGATTTCTCTTACCACCTATTATATCCCCATCTTGTACGGTATTTCTTTTGTTGCTCTCCTCTATTCTTTCCAAAACTCAGTCTTCTTGATGCCTCTTGTTCTCGTTCCCATTCTCTTCTCCCCTTCTCTTTCTCCTAACTCTCCCTTGCCTCACCCGATGCTCCCAATTTTCTCAGGAGACTTTGTCCCTTTCCACTACTATGGGGAACAATGGCAGGCCTTTCAAGGGTAAAGTCTGAACTGAGGTGAATCCACGGGAGTGCCCCCTTGACACCCTGAAGGTAGGGATTGGAACAGTGCTACCAAATACTGCCAGGATTCGAACATCCTCTCTCCAACTGCAGCTCAATATTAAGGCTGAAACTTTGCACAACCTGCTTTGTCCATCTCTCCAAGGAACAGTTGCCAATGGTCTACAGGATGGTGGCTAAGGGAAACCTTGTAAACCATACGTCGCTAAAAGTGATCCCACCAACTCCTGAATCCTTCCTCTCCATATCATCCCTGGGGAGAAGGAATAAGGAATGCTTAAACCATGATATGCATAACCATGGAGGCTGGGTAGTTGCATGGGAACCCTAATGGCTTCTGTATCTATACAAAGAGTTTAGAATGTTTGGTAGTCCTGGTCCAAACCTGCCCTCAAATTCTGTGTCTTTTCTGCTCATTTAGTCCTGTAACTCAGGATTTGTTAGCCAATCAGAGCTTCAAGCATAGCCACCAGTCATAGTGGAGGTTTCTTTCCAGTCTTATATGAGATGCCTTTGGTACATAGTGTGAAACCAGAAGGTGGAGAAGCTTGGGTTGATGTCTCTCTTGCTCCCATTATCTCTTTCCTCCCCCTTTCTCCCTCCTCATGCTGTCTTTCTTTCTCTCTCTGTCAGATCTGTCTGTCTCTATGCCTTTCTCCCTCTCTCTCTTTCTCTCTCTTGGGTTTCAGATTATATCAGAAGGGCTGATGGGTTTGTCATTTATCTTGGGTGTAGTGAACTTAGTAATAACCGTGCTCCAAAAAAAAAATTTGATTACTGAAATTAAAGAAAAGTATGATGGCTAAAATCTTCACCAAATTGTATGAATTATTTTGATTTACTCTTTCACGAGCTCCTCCTATCATTTCATATCAAGATGATAGAGAAATGAAAGAGACAAGTTTAGAGATATGAATGAAAAAAAAATTAAGGAACGTTCATTGCCAGGAGCTATGTCAGGATTTTGACAATATTCTATAGTTCCTGCTACAAGAATAAATCAAAAGGCTAAAATTCTTGGGAACAAGTGTGAGCAAACACAAATCCATGCACTGGCACTACATAATTAAAATTAAATCAAATCTTTAACCAAACATATTTTAACTTGTGAATATACAATATTGTGAGCACTCATTCCTGTAACCCAGGTACTTAGTGGATAAAGTCTTAACAGGTTCCTCCAATATGAAATGCTTTATATAATACAAAGCAAATGTGTAGGATTGGAATTAGAGAAATCAATCATCCCAACAAGGCCTATTATATTATTAAAATCATGAGTGAAAGAGCCTCCATTGCAAGGCCTCTGCTAAAGAGGCATCACATGGAGAGTGCCAAGTCCCAGGAAGAACTGACTGTCAAAGCAGAAGCATCCAGATATCAAACCAGTATGTGTCTTCCCTGGCCCTGGCCCTGGCCCTGGCCCTAGCCCTGGCCCTGGCCCCTGGCCTCTGGCCCCTTGCCCCTGGACCCTGGCCCCTGGCCCTGGCCCTTGGCCCCTGCCCACTGGGCCCTGGCCCTGGCCCTGGCCGAGAAAACATGGAATCAAGCTCCTATAAAGATCAGAGAATGAAGAGGTGTATTGTTTCCATTCTCCGAATTAGAAAATTTAAGCACAGAAAACAGAATTAAAATACTCATCATTGTACTTGAATGGCACAATGATGATGGTGACGCCCCTGCTGCAGCCATCTTTTCAGCTGTTATCAATATTGTGGCTACTACTGCTACACCAGGATTGGGCCCACTATCTCACGTCCTGCCACACCACAACAGAGATTCAGGCGTTTGTAAGGATGTCAGGCCAACAGAATTCATCAGACAAGACAGTACGATTATCTGACGATTAACCGAAGGCATTTTAAAAGTGCATGATGACAGCATACAATTTCATACCTGGCAAGTCTGCCCAGGAATTGATGATACAAAAAAAGGTCAACGGCTTACTTATTTAAAGATGTAATTATTAAATTTTTTTCATTATATAATCTGTGATCCCTGAAGTTTGGCGCCACCTTGTGTCACACTCAAATGTGACAGGCGATCTAACTATCTGATTATTTCATTATTCAAATCTGTCTTTTTGTACTCCAGGAAGAGTGGAGTCTGGGATCCACCTTGTTGGTGTTAAGTTGCATCTTGTGAATCCTTTCTTTCTTTCTTTCTTTCTTTCTTTCTTTCATTCTTTCTTTCTTCCTTTCTTTATTGAAATCAATGTTGATATCACTTTGTTATCTATCTATGGGTGAATTATTAGAAACTACCTCTTTTTTCATTCATTTTTTGTTCAAAGCTATGATTAAGAACTCAATGTCTCTTCAGTATTGAGCAATCATTTAGGCATCACGCATAAAACACCATCCACTTGTTTAATGTTTATTCATTTAATTATGAAAATCTGTCATTATG
Source organism: Phodopus roborovskii (assembly GCF_943737965.1). Classification (NCBI taxonomy): domain Eukaryota; kingdom Metazoa; phylum Chordata; class Mammalia; order Rodentia; family Cricetidae; genus Phodopus; species Phodopus roborovskii. The sequence continues at coordinate 261,990 of NW_026125733.1, forward strand.
TATTCAGTGATCACTGGAGTTTTGAGAATCCTTCGGGGAGACGGTTGTACCATACCATCACGTCATCTAATACTACACTTACTTCTTTAACTGTTAAACTAGGAAATTAAGTAATAATTCATCATTTAAATTATGCATTTAAAATACAGGTAATGTTATGGACCATAAGTCCCGTTTGGAGTCAGATTTTGGGAGTTGATGATGTATTATCATCTCATTACTTCAACATTTAGCTATGTAAATAGGTCTTTATATCAGCGATAGGTTTAGGACTTTGGTGCCATCACATCAGTGTTAATATAAAAGGCCCACTAATTAATTTTCAATTTAATTTTTTAAAGCCATCATTATTCCAGTAAGAGATCAGTCTGACTACTCCATGTGGGATTTAAGTATGCACCACCATATCATTTTTCAATCATTTTGCATTATATATTAATTATTAAAATCGATGAAGGTGTTGTTCTTCTTGACTGGAGTCGGGCCAAACCTCCATGGGAGTCAATCATGTGGCATTATTTAATTATCTAAGTACTACTTTCTTGACAATCACTTGCACCATATTCCAGGTGTCTTGGATGATAATATCATTGTTTTGTATAGTTAAATAATCAAACAATGAGTTCATGTAACATCATCCACTTCCCTAAGGTGGCTCCAAACCATGCTCTTGAAGGATGCTCTCGTGATTAATTAAAATATTTTAAGTACAAAATTGATATTTAGATGGTCCATAATAATTGCTTCCCACATCGTGGAATACACTGATGATGGATTATCTAATGTCATATTTTAATAGTCAAATAACAACATAATCAGATGATGAAATGGTCAGCCATAGTCGACACAATTGACTCTAACTGACTCCTACATGATTGTGGGAAACTCCCAGGTTCATCTCTTATTTAATTGTAGAGCAGAGTCATGAAATGTTTAACTGCTGAAATGTCATTGTGTATGCAAGATTTTTAGAAGAATGTACATTTTCATGTTGGACGGCTGCCTCAAAAGAGATGTACTGCAATCCAATAATCCCTAAGTATACTCTAATAAAAGGATTATCACCATCCTGGAGGAAATTAACAATGACAAACTCACCTTTTGATGAATAATTGTGAGTCTTATAATTTTTCTTTCAATACTATTAATTCTTAGGAGAGAGAGCATTCATAAACAGAAGAAATTGAATGTTCTCTGATAATTAGGTAATCTAGTATTTGGTGACCAGTAAAAGCTGTAGGCAGACTTCAGAGATTTGGCTATGACTTGGTTAGGGGAATCAAATGCTGTCATTCAAAGTTTTAGGAGTTAGTTATCTTGGCAGCCTGTAATGTCCCATGATAACACTTTCTCGAAGCTGTTCTCTGGTACTTGGCCCATGATAACAGAATAGAGAATGTAAGCAGGGTTGCCAGGAAACATTTATGAACCAACATTCTGTCACATTTCTAGTGCCCCTCCCACATGATAAAAGGAGCATACCTAAAGATGAAGTAACCTTACAGCCTCACTGAGTTTCTCACAAAAACATAGCAGGGGTCTTTCTTTTGGGTTCTACATATTTACCCGTCTCTCAAGCTACAAAATGTCTATATTTCCTTAAGCATGAAAACGAAAGCATCATAATGCCCTTCAAGTACAATGATGAGTATTTTAAACCATTTTTCTATGCTTCAATTTTCTAATTCCTGGAATGGATACAATGCAATTAATCGCCTCTACCATAAACCTGTTCCCTTTTTTTAAAATAAAATAATCCCTCTTCATTCTCTGCCCTTTAGAGGAGCTTAATCCCATGGTTTCTCGGCATTTTTTATATTTGCATTGGTCCAGAACAGCCAGGGCCGGGGGCTGGGGCCGGTGCCGGAGCAGGGTACAAAATTAATTTGATAATAAATTAAATTGATAATGAGTTTATAGGCATTTTATATTAACACTGAGGAAATGACACCAAAGTCCTAAACATATAGCTGATGTAAAGATCTCTTTATATAGCTAAATGATGAATTAATGAGATGATGTTACATTAACTCCCAAAATCTGACTCCAAAATGAACTTATGGTTTATCACATTACCTGTATTTTAAATTCATTAATTAACTGATGAATTATCATGTAATTTCCTAGCTTAACAGTTATTGAAGTAAGTGTAGTATTCGATGATGAGATGATCTGGCATAATTGACTCACCTAAGGAGGCTCAAAACTCCAGTGATCACTGAATACATAATGACAGATTTTCATAATTAAATGAATAAACTTTAAATCAGTGAATGGTGTTTTATGTGTTAAGCCTAAATGATTGCTCAATACTGAAGGGTCATTGAGTTCTTAATCATAGATATGAACAAAAAATGAATGAATAAAGAGATAATTTCTCATGATTAACCCCTAGAAAGATAACAAATTGATATCAACATTGATTTAAAGAAAGAAAGAAAGGAGGGAAGAAAGGAAGGAAGGAAGGAAGGAAGAAAGAAAGAAATCACAAGAGACAATTTGAAACCAACAAGGTGGATACAGACTCCACTCTTCAGGGAGTAAAAAAGGCAGATTTGTATAATGAAATAATCAGATAGTTAGATTGTCTGTCACACTTGAGTCACACAAGGTGGCACCAAACTTCAGGGATCACAGATTATATAATGAAAGAATTTAATAATTACATCTTTAAATATGTAAGCCGTTGACATTTTTACGTATCATCAATTCCTGGGCAGACTTGCCAGGTATGAAACTGTATGCTGTCATCACGCATTTTTGACATGCCATCAGTTAATCATCAGATAATCATACTGTCTTGCCTGATGAATTCTGTTGGCCTGACCTCATCACAAGCGCCTGAATCTCTGTTGTGGTGCGGCAGGACGTGAGATAATGGGCCCAATCCTGGCGTAGCAGTAGTCGCCATAATGTTGGTAACAGCTGAAATGATGGCTGCAGCAGGGTCATCAATAGCATAGCAGAGAGAGAGATGTTCTTCCGTGTTGTGAGTCGTCATCCTTTTGCCAGGTCTCGGTGATGGTGCCGACCTGCTAGTGCCACTCCTTCTTCTCATGGTAGATCACTACCGATGTGAAGATGTGGAGGAAGAACTGGTAGTCAACAGCCAGACCATCGTGCTGGCCTTGGTGAATTCCTTGTACTTGTCGGATGGCACCGTGCAACCATCAGGACTCAATCACCCGGCATGCCTCGTACTCTGGAAGATGCATAGATCATTCAGAAAATGCTCTGCCCATGTCTACAACATTCCTAACATTGTCCCTGACAGATTTTTGCACCCTAACCATAATCGAAGATGGCACTGTATGTCGCTTACATAATTTAAAGAATTAAATAAGTGACTAATAGCTAACTTTCACAATAAATAGGGGATGTAGCATTCTACTGGCAGGGAAGCATGGCCAGACTCCAGTCATGAAGGATGTCATCATCATCAATTGAGTATATGAATCATACAATGTGAAGATATTGCACATTATCTCCACAAGAAGAAGCTTTACAGGTCTCTTCATGGAATGGAGGATTGTTGTTTACACAACTATACAAATTTTTACATTATCTTGGGGATTAACACAGATTGTCAATTTAAATTCATTAATTATGTAATTAGATGAACTGTGGCACCAGATTCCAGGTGTCATGTACGATATAATCATTGTTTTATATAATTAAATAATCAAACAATGAGTTCATGTAACATCATCCACTTCGCTAAGGTGGCTCCAAACCAGGCACATGAACAATGCTGTCGTGATAAATTGAAATATTTTAACTACATAATTGATATTAAGATGGTCTATAATAATTGCCTCCCACATCGCTTCACCACAATCCACTGATCATGGATTATCTAATGTCCTATTTTAATAATCAAATAACAACATAATCAGAGGATGAAATGGTCTGCCATACTCCACACAATTGACTCTGTTGACTCCCACATGATTGTGGGAAACTCCCAGGTTCATCAGTTATTTAATTGCAGAGCAGAGTAGTAACATGTTTAAATGCTGAACTGTCATTTTGTATGCAGGATTTTTAGAAGATATCACATATTAAATGTTGGGCGGCTGCCTCAAAAGAGATGGACTGAAATCCAATAATCACAAAGTCTACTCTAACAAATGGATTATCACCTTCCTGAAGGAAGTCATCAATGGCAAACTCACCTTTTGATGAATAATTGTGAGTCTTATTTGACTTTTTTTCCATAGTGTGACTTCTTTGGAGAGAGAGTATTCATAAACAGAAGACGTTGAATTGTTTCTCCACAGACTACGTTGTCTGATAATTAGGTAATCTTGAATTTGGTAACCAGTGAAAGCTGTAGGCACACCTCCAGAGGTGTGGCTATGACTTGTTTAGGCGAATCAAATGTTGTCATTAAAAGTTTTAGGAGATAGTTATCTTGGGAGACTGTAATGTCCCATTGTAACACTTTATCGAAGCTGCTCTCTGGTCCTTGGCCCATGATACCATGATACAGAATGCAAGCAGGGTTGCCAGGCAACATTTATGAACCAACATTCTGTCACATTCTAGTGCCCCTCCCGCATGCTAAAAGGAGTATACCCACCAATGAACTAACCTTACATCCTCACCGAGTTTCTCACCAAAACAAAGCAGGGCTCTTTCTTTTGAGTTCTACATATTTACCCGTCTCTCAAGCTACAACATGCCTGTAGTGACGTAAGCACGAACACGAATGCATCATTGTGCCATTCAAGTACAATGATGAGTATTTTAAACCTGTTTTCTATGCTTCAATTTTCTAATTTCTAGAATGGAAACAATAGAATTAATCGCCTCTACCATAATCCTTTTCTCTTTATTGAAAATAAAATAAATTCCTCTTCATTCTCTTACCTTTAGAGGAGCTTGATCCCATGCTTTCTCAGAGTTGTTTAGATTTGCTTTAGGCTGATGATTATGGACTTTGAGCAGTGTCTTATGTTTCTTTCAGTCATTTTGGATTCCTCAATTGAATGTTCTGTATTAAGTCTTGTACCCCACTTTCTAATATGGTTATTTAGAGTTATTTATTGCTGGTGGTGTGTCATGTTATCAGCTTGACAGCTTTCATTAGATGAGATTCCCTGATCAGGAGATTATTCAGTTATTCCATTTTTAAAATCGGTGTTCATTGCATCCTTCATGGGCCAGTTCTGTTGCAACCTCTCAGAAACCGATGATGCGAAACAGTACAGTTTTTTTAAAATCGTGTAATCATTCGATTGTTAAAAATCTACAATTACGTAATCAGTAATCACCGTATAAGGCAGTGTCCCCATTCTCTGGGCACTGGTTCTGGTACTGATCTCCTGCTGTGTCAATCCCACAGAAGCCAAATGACGGATGACACCATCATTACTTATGCAATCAAATGAGTTAATAATTGGATAGTCCTCCATACTTAACATTCATAAGATGGAACCCAACTCCAGTGATTGCCAAGGAAGTAGTACATAGATCATCAAATAATACCACGTGATTAAGTCCCATGGAGGAATGGCCCTATTCCAGTCAAGAAGAACAACAACTTCATCGATTTAAATAATGCATATATAATGAAAAATGATTGAAAAATGACATGGTGGTGCATACTTAAATCCCACATGGAGTAGTCAGACTGATGTCTTACTGGAATAATGAGGAATTTAAAAAATTAAATTGACAATTGATTAGTGGGCCTTTTGTATTAACACTCATGAGATGGCACCAAAGTCCTAAACCTTTTGCTGATGTAAAGATCTATTTACATCGCTAAACGTTGAAGTAATGAGATGATATTACATCATCAACTACCAAATTCTGACTCCAAAAGGGACTTATGGTCCATAACATTACCTGTATTTTAAATACGTAAATTAAATGATGAATTATTATTTAATTTCCTAGTTTAACAGTTAAAGAACTAAGTGTAGTACTAGATGACGTGACGGTCTGGTACAACGGTCTCCCCAAAGGAGGCTCAAAATTCCAGTGATCACTGAATACATAATGATAGATTTTTGTAATTAACTTAATAAACATTAAACTAGTGGATGGTGTTTTATGAGTGAAGCCTAAATGATTGCTCAATACTGAAGAGACATTGAGTTCTTAATCATAGAATTGAACAAAAAAAATGAATGAATAAAGAGATAGTTTCTCATAATTCACCCCTAGAGAGATAACAAAATGATATCAACATAGATTTAAATAAAGGAAGGAAGTAAGAAAGAAAGGAAGGAAGGAAGGAAGGAAGGAATAAAGATAGAAAGACATCACAAGATACAATTTAACACCAACAAGGTGGATCCCAGACTCCACTCTTCCTGGAGTAGAAAAAGACAGATTTGAATAATGAAATAATCAGATAGTTAGATGGTCTGTCACACTTGAGTCACACAAGGTGGCACCAAACTTCAGGGATCACAGAATTTAATAATTACTTCTTTAAATATGTAAGCCGTTGACATTTTTCTGTATCATCAATTCCTGGGCAGACTTGCCAGGTATGAAACTGTATGCTGTCATCACTCATATTTAACAGGCCATCAGTTAAACGTCAGATAATCATACTGTCTTGCCTGATGGATTCTGTTGGCCTGACCTCATCACAAGCGCCTGAATGTCTGTTGTGGTGCGGCAGGACGTGAGATAGTGGGCCCAATGCTGGCGTAGCAGTAGTAGCCACAATGTTGATAAAAGCTGAAAAGATGGCTCCAGCAGGGGCATCAATAGCATAGATGAGAGAGATGTTCTTCCGTGTTCTGAGTCGTCATCCTTTTGCCAGGTCTCGGTGATGGTGCCGACCTGCTAGTGCCACTCCTTCTTCTCATGGTAGATCACTACCGATGTGAAGATGTGGAGGAAGAACAGGTAGTCAACAGCAAGACAACGATGCCGGCCTTGGTGAAGTCATTGTAATTCTCAGAGGGAACCGTGCAACTTTCAGGACTCAATCACCCAGCATCCCTAGTACTCTGGAAGATGCACAGATCATTCAGAAAATGCTCTGCCCATGTCTACAACTTTCCTAACCTTGTCCCTGACAGATTTTTGCACCCTAACCGTAATCGGTGATGGCACTGTCTGTCATTTACATAATTTAAAGAATTAAATAAGTCACTAATAGCTATCTGTCACAATAAATAGGGGATGTAGCATTCTACTGGCAGGGAAGCATGGCCAGACTCCAGTCATGAAAGATGTCATCAAAATCAATTTTGTCAATGAAACATACAATATGAAGATATTGCACATTATCTCCACAAGAGTGAGCTTTACAGGTCTCTTCATGGAATGGAGGATTAGTTGTTTACATTACTATACAAATATTTACATTATCTTGGGGATTAACACAGATTGTCATTTTAAATTCATTAATTATGTAATTAGATGATCTGTGGCACCAGATTCCAGGTGTCATGGACGATATAATCATTGTTTTATATAATTAAATAATCAAATAATGAGTTCATTTAACATCATCCACTTCCCTAAGTTGGCTCCAAACCAAGCTCATGAATGATGCTGTCGTGATAAATTTAAATATTTTAACTACATAATTGATATTAAGATGGTCTAATATAATTGCCTCCCATATCGCGTCAACACAATCCACTGATCATGGATTATCTAATGTCCTATTTTAATAATCAGATAACAACATAATCAGAGGATGAAATGGTCTGCCACACTCCCACACAATTGACTCTCTGTTGACTCCCACATGATTGTGGGAAACTCCCAGGATCATCCCTTATTTAATCGCAGAGCAGAGTAGTAACATGTTTCAATGCTGAACTGTCATTGTGTATGCACCGTTTTTAGAGGATATCACATATTTAATGTTGGGCGGCTGCCTCAAAAGAGATGGACTGAAATCCAGTAATCACAAAGTCTACTCTAACAAATGGATTATCACCTTCCTGAAGGAAGTCATCAATGGCAAACTCACCTTTTGATGAATAATTGTGAGTCTTATTTGTCTTTTGTTCCATAGTTTGACTTCTTAGAGAGAGTATTCATAAACAGAGGACTTTGAACTGTTTCTCCACAGACTATATTCTCTGATGATTAGGTAATCTTGAATTTGGTAACCAGTAAAAGCTGTAGGCACACCTCCAGAGGTGTGGCTATGACTTGTTTAGGCGAATCAAATGTTGTCATTAAAAGTTTTAGGAGATAGTTACCTTGGGAGACTGTAATGTCCCATTGTAACACTTTATCGAAGCTGCTCTCTGGTCCTTGGCCCATGATATCAGGATTCAGAATGCAAGCAGGGTTGCCAGGCAACATTTATGAACCAACATTCTGTCACATTCTAGTGACCCTCCCACATGCTTAAAGGAGGATACCCACCGATGAGCTAACCTTACAGCCTCACAGAGTTTCTCACAAAAACAAAGCAGGGCTCTTTATTTGAGTTCTACATATTTACCCGTCTCTCAAGCTACAAATTGCCTATAGCGACATAAGCATGAAAACGAAATCATCATTGTGACATCCAAGTACAATGATGAGTATTTTAAACCTGTTTTCTATGCTTCAGTTTTCTAATTTCTAGAAAGGAAACAATACATTTAATCGCCTGTACCATATTCCTTTTCCCTTCATTGCAAATAAAATTAACTCCTCTGCATCTTTTTACCTTTAGAGGAGCTTGATCCCATGTTTTCTCAGAGTTGTTTAGATTTGCATTAGGCTGATTTTTAAGGATTTTCAGCAGTGTCTTATGTTTCTTTCAGTCATTTTGGATTCCTCAATTGACTGTTCTCTATTAAGTCCTGTACCCTGCTTTCTAATATGGTTATTTAGAGTTATTTATTGCTGGTAGTGTGTCATGTTAACAGCCCGACAGAGTTCATTAGATGAGATTCCCTGATCAGGAATTTATTCAGTTATTGCATTTTTAAAATCGGTGGTCACTGTGTCCTTCATGGGTCAGTTCTGTTGCAACCTCTCAGAAACTGATGATGCACAACAGTACAGTTTTTTTTTTTTTTTTTTTTTAAATCTTGTAATCATTCGATTGTTAAAAATCTACTATTGCGTAATCAGTAATCACTGTATATGGCAGTGTCTCCCATTCTCTGGCCACTGCTTCTGGTACTGATCTCCTGCTTTGTCAATGCCACAGCAGCAAATGACGGATGACACCATCATTACTTACGCAATCAAATAAGTTAATAATTGGATAGTCCTCCATATTTAACTTTCAAAAATGGAACCAAACTCCAGTGTTTGTCAAGGGAAGTAGTACTTAGATAATTCAATAATGCCACTTGATTAACTGCCATGGAGGTTTGGCCTGACTCCAGTCAAGAAGAACATCTTCATCTATTTAAATAATTAATATATAATGAAAAATGATTGAAAAATGACATGGTGGTGCATACTTAAATCCCACATGGAGTAGTCAGACTGGTCTCTTACTGGAATAATGATGTTTTTAAAAAATTAAATTGAAAATTAATTAGTGGGCCTTTTATATTAACACTGATGAAATGGCACCGAAGTCCTAAACCTATCGCTGATGTAAAGATCTATTTACATAGCTAAATGATGAAGTAATGAGATGCTATTACATCATCAACTCCCAAAATCTGACTCCAAACGGGACTTATGGTCCATAACGTTACCTGTATTTGAAATAGGTAAATTAAATGATGAATTATTACTTAATTTCCTAGTTTAACAGTTAAAGAAATAAGTGTAGTATTAGATGACGTGATGGTCTGGTACAACAGTCTCCCCAAAGGAGGCTCAAAACTCCAGTGATCACTGAATACGTAATGACAGATTTTCATAATTAAATGAATAAACATTAAACAAGTGGATGGTGTTTTATGCGTGAAGCCTAAATAATTGTTCAATACTGAATAGACACTGAGTTCTTAATCATAGATTTGAACAAAAAATGAATGAATAAAGATATAGTTTCTCAAAATTACCCCCTAGAGAGATAACAAAATGATGTCAACATTGATTTAAATAAACAAAGGAAGGAAGAAAGAAAGAATGAAAGAAAGAAAGAAAGAATTCACAAGATACAATTTAACACCAACAAGGTGGATCCCAGACTCCACTCTTCCTGGAGTAGAAAAAAGACAGATTTGAATAATGTAATAATCAGATATTTAGATGGTCTGTCACACTTGAGTCACACAAGGTGGCACCAAACTTCAGGGATCACAGAATTTAATAATTACTTCTTTAAATATGTAAGCCGTTGACATTTTTCTGTATCATCAATTCCTGGCCTGACTTGCCAGGTATGAAACTGTATGCTGTCATCACGCATATTTAACAGACCATCAGTTAATCGTCAGATAATCATACTGTCTTGCCTGATGGATTCTGTTGGCCTGACCTCATCACAAGCGCCTGAATCTCTGTTGTGGTGCGGCAGGACGTGAGATAGTGGGCCCAATCCTGGCGTAGCAGTAGTAGCCACAATGTTAATAAAAGCTGAAAAGATGGCTGCAGCAGGGGCATCAATAGCATAGCTGAGAGAGAGATGTTCTTCCGTGTTCTGAGTCGTCATCCTTTTTGCCAGGTCTCGGTGATGGTGCCGACCTGCTAGTGCCACTCCCTTCTTCTCATGGTAGATCACTACCGATGTGAAGATGTGGAGGAAGAACAGGTAGTCAACAGCAAGACAACGATGCCGGCCTTGGTGAAGTCATTGTAATTCTCAGAGGGAACCGTGCAACTTTCAGGACTCAATCACCCAGCATCCCTAGTACTCTGGAAGATGCACAGATCATTCAGAAAATGCTCTGCCCATGTCTACAACTTTCCTAACCTTGTCCCTGACAGATGTTTGCACCCTAACCGTAATCGGTGATGGCACTGTCTGTCATTTACATAATTTAAAGAATTAAATAAGTCACTAATAGCTAACTGTCACAATAAATAGGGGATGTAGCATTCTACTGGCAGGGAAGCATGGCCAGACTCCAGTCATGAAGGATGTCATCAAAATCAATTTTGTCAATGAAACATACAATGTGAAGATATTGCACATTATCTCCACAAGAGTGAGCTTTACAGGTCTCTTCATGGAATGGAGGATTGTTGTTTACATTACTATACAAATATTTACATTATCTTGGGGATTAACACAGATTTTCAATTTAAATTCATTAATTATGTAATTAGATGATTAGAGGAAGAGCAGGTAGTCAACCGCCAGACCACCGTGCTGGCCTTGGTGAAGTCCATGTACTTCTCAGAGGGCACCGTACATCTTTCTGGACTCAATCATCCAGCATCCCTCGTACACTGGGAGATGCATAGATCATTCACAAAATGCTCTGCCCATGTCTACATTTTTCCTAACTTTGTCCCTGAGAGATTACATAATTTAAAGAATTAAATAAGTCACTAATAACTAACTGTCACAATACATAGGTGATGTAGCAATTTACTGGAGGGAAACATGGTCAGAATGCAGGCATGAAGGATGTCATCATCATCAATTAAAAAAATGAATCATTAAATGTGATGATATTGCACAATAACTCCACAAGAGGTGATTATTCAGGCCTCTTCATGGAATGGAGGACTGTTGTTTACATAACTCTATAAATATTTACATTATCTTGGGGATTAACACAGATTGTCTATTTAAATACATTAATTATGTGATTAGATGATCTGTGGCACCAGATTCCAGGTGTCATGGACGATATAATCATTGTTTTATATAATTAAATAATCAAATAACGAGTTCATGTAACATCATCCACTTCCCCTAAGGTGGCTCTAAACCAGGCTCATGAACGATGCTGTCGTGATTAATTTAAATATTTTAACTACATAATTGACATTAATATGGTCTATAATAATTGCCTCCAACCTCGCGTCACCACAATCCACTGATCATGGATTATCTTATGTCCTATTTTTATAATCAGATAACAACATAATCAGAGGATGAAATGGTCTGCCATACTCCACACAATTGACTCTCAGTTGATTCCCACATAATTGTGGGACACTCCCAGGTTCATCAGTTATTTAATCGCAGAGCAGAGTAGTAACATGTTTAAATGCTGAACTGTCATTGTGTATGCAGAGTTATTAGAAGATATCACATATTGAATGTTGGACGGCTTCCTCAAAAGAGATAAACTGAAATCCACCAATCCCTAAGTCTACTCTAACAAATGGATTATCACCTTCCTGAAGGAGGTCAACAATGGCAAACACACCTTTTGATGAATAATTGTGAGTCTTAATATCTTTTGTTCCATAGTTTCACTTCATAGGAGGGAGAGAGTATTCATAAACAGAAGACTTTGAACTGTTTCTCCACAGACTACGTTCTCTGATGATTAGGTAATCTTGAATATGGTAACCAGTAAAAGCTGTAGTCACACTTCTAGATGTGTGGATATGACTTGTTTAGGCGAATCAAATGTTGTCATTAAAAGTTTTAGGAGATATTTATCCCATCCTCATCCAATAGAAAATGTCTTTTATAAGCTGCTGAAGGGGTCACAAATAGGTCACAGTGAACATTAAAGCCTGGTGTGCCCTAAAGTTCTAGTTTTCTTATACAGAAATTTTTTTCTGCCAGATGGAAAAGTTGGGACCAGGTGACACATGATTTACACAAAGCTTAGAAACTTTTAAAAAGAGGTGATGGGGATCTTCGTTCAGCAATACGTGATCAGAGTGCTATTACCATTTACCTACCATCCACAACAATGGTGTGATTCAGAAAGTTGAGTTTCTGGGATCAAATGTAATTTCTGTTCTACAGTAATTTCTCAGGTGTGCATGATGTTGAATTTTATGACTCAACTCTGAGATGTTTCATTGTTTAAATGGTGATGATGACCTCCTTCATGAGTGGAGTCTGGCCATGCTTCCCTTCCAGTTAAATGCTACATAACCTCTTTATTGTGACAGTTAGCTATTACTGACTTATATATTTATTTCTTTAAATTATGTAAACGACAGAAAGTGCCATCACTGATTATGATTAGGGTGCAAATATCTGTCAGGGACAAGGTTAGGAAAGTTGTAGACACGGGTAGAGCATTTTCTGAATAATCTATGCATCTCACAGAGTACTAGGGATGCTGGGTGATAAGAGTCCAGAAGACTGCGTGGTGCCCTCTGAGAAGTAAAAGGACTTCACCAAGGCCAGCATGGTGGTCTGGGTGTTGACTACCTGCTCTTCCTCCACAGCTTCACATCAGTTGTGATCTACGATGAGAAGAAGTAGTGGCACAAGGAGGTCGGCACCATCACCGAGACCTGACAAAAGGATGATGACCCAGAACACTGAAGAACATCACTCTTTCCTCTCTGCTGGTGATGCCCCTGCTGCCGCCATCTTTTCAGCTGGTATGAACATTTTGGCTACTACTGCTATGCCAGGATTGGGCCCATTATCTCAGTTCCTGCCGCACCACAACAGAGATTCGGGTGCTGGTCATGATGGCAGGCCAGCAGAAATCTTCAGGCAAGACAGTATGATGATCTGATGATTAACCTATGGAATTTTTAAAATGCATGATGACAGCATACTTTTCCATATCTGGCAAGTCTGCCCATGAATTGATGATACAAAAAAGGTCAATGACTTACATATGTAAAGATGTAATTATTAAATTGTTTCATTATATAATCTGGGAACCCTGAAGTTTGGTGCCACCTTGTGTGACTCAAGTGTGACAGACGATCTAACTATCTGATTATTTCATTATTCAAATCTGTCTTTTTCTACTCCAGGAAGAGTGAAGTCTGCATCCACTGTGTTGGTGTTAAACTGTCTCTTGTGATTTCATTATTTATTTATTTCTTGATATCAATGTTGATATCATTTTGTTATCTCTCTAGGGATGAATTATGAGAAATTATCTCTTTATTCATTCTTTTTATTCCCTCAAATCTGTGAGAAACAATGCAATGACGCCATTGCTTCAGACTTGGAGGGAGAAGGCCCTGCCCTGTGCCATCACACACAGAGTGACCGCCCAGCCCAGCCCTTCAGTGCATGCAGGGAGTAATAGTCCCTGGCAGTGGCCTTGGGAACAGAGGCTTCATACAGAGAAGCGGCCATCTAGGTAGGACACTGAAGGGCGCTGGCAAACCAGTGAGGACACAATCAGTGACCACTGTAGCCGTAGCAAAGGATGCTGGGAATCATAGTCCCCTTCCACCCTGAGATGGGCAGGGCTCCGAGACTGCAGGGAAAATTCCACAGTGTGGGAAGGGGAGGGGATGTTGTCGGCCAGTGACGTCACAGGGAGCAAGGTCGTGCGCGCAGCATCCTAGGAAACATAGTCCTGGAGAGCAGCAGTGAAGACAGAGGCAGCATTTCTGTCATTCTTTTTGTGAGGGGGCGTGGCTACCTTTCCTCACGTGACCCCATGCATCCCCCGGAAACTCCACCCACACGCCCAATAGGCTCCGCCCCCACCCCGGATGGCCCTGCCCTTGCACCTGTCTTTCAGGGCCTGTGGCTTCCTGGGCATTTACCACCAGGGCGTGGCTGCTGGGCTGTAGGCACATGGGGCGGGGCTGCTGGGTGATGTCAGGGGCTAAGCAGGAGCGTCGGGCAGGGCCTGGTTGCAGCAGTGCTGCTGACTTCCCCTGAGCAGCTGGAGGTGAGTGTGGGCGGGGCACATGTGACATGTTACATGTGATATGTTACATGTCAGGGGTCACGTGTGTGGTTCCCACCCTTCCCACATGCCTGCACAAGCTTTCGAACACAGCCTGGCCGAGGATGCCAGGCAGCAACCACTGGGCGCGGCCACACCCAGCTTCCACCTCATGGAGCTGCTGAGGTGCATGGGGGGTAAGGGCGGTGGTGTGGGGCACACATCACATGGTACATGTTACATGTCATAGGTCACGCATGTGGATCCCATTTCAGGGGTCACAGGTCACATGTGTCCCCCTCCCCATCAGGGGCCGGCCTGGACCGGATCCTCCCAGCCCATGCTCATGTCCTGGTGCAGGGCCGGCTCTATGTGTCCTTGACTGTGGTGAACACATTCCAGAACCGCCTTGTGTTCCAGTTCCCGACCCGTGAGGACGTCATACAGGTGAGGGGGGCGGGGCCGCAAGTGTAAGAATGTGTCATGTTCTGTGTTTCTTACATGTATATTTCATCTGTGTTTGCACATGTGTGTCGCATGTTTGCACATACGTGTATTGTTTATGCTCATGTGTGTCCCACGTTTCCCCTCAGGTGTGTCCTATGTTTCCCCTCATGTGCATGTCCTTCTTGCCAGCTGCTTTGTCCTCATCTACTCAGGGCTGAAGCCTGTGGAGTTCCAGGATCAGGTGGGCGGGGCGGTAAGGGGCGGTGTGGGTGGGTGTGGTCACGCATGTCTGTAACATGTGACCCCGAACACGCCTGTATATTGTGGCCATTCCTCTCATGTCCCCTGGCCCCCCCCATCTCCCCAGGCCTGGGCAGATCGCGCAGCCCCTCCTCCTGCCCCCTGGAGGTTGCACCCTCACCGTGTCCCCATTCTGTGGACGCCATGACATCTCGCCCCACGACCCTGGCCATGGTCTTGGCTCGGCGTGCACGTGACTGGACAGGACGTGGAGGTGTGCCGTGTGGGGCTTCCGTGGCCACTCCTGTCACAGCATGCTTGCACCAAACTCACTTCCAGCCCAGCCCACACACACTTCTGGCTCCACCCACACTCATTTGCGGCCCCGCCTAGATCTCCACTGCCAATGTCGCCCGCCTGGCCCGAGCGCTCTTCCCGCTGTCCCATGCAAGCCTGCAGTTGCTGCATCATGATGGCTTCTGCGACACTGTGAACTTCCTTTGCCGTGAGGGCCGCTTCTGGTGAACAGGGAGTATGTGCACACATGTATATAGCTGAATAAATGAAGTCCCTGTGATTTACATGCTTATCGTTTGTTTTTTTTTTTTTATTTTACTATTTTATTTTATTTTGTATAGCAAAGTCCAATTAAATTAAAACACACACTTATACACAATATTTGGGAATTTGGGCGTCGTTCTTTCCAAACTACTTCCTGCTGGTAAGGGCGCTGTCATGGGGGATTCGAAGAAGATTCAGGAATCCTGGCTGTAGTCTGTAGGGCTGCTTTGTCAAGCTGTTTTGAATGTAGGATCACCTTGTACTCTGTTTCAGGTGGTCTGGCATGATCAAACCACATTAGTCTGGAAGAAATCCACATCATTTCATTTTTTGTGGAAACAAAATAGAAATCCTTTTCCCCAGTAACTTCTCCTTCAATTTACATTTTGGAATCAAGGCATTTTTTTAAATTTAATTTATTATTGTACATGTCGATCCCAGTTCCCTCTCCCTCCCTCTCCCCAAGCCCTCCCTCCCTCCTTCCCTCCCTTTTACCCTCTCTGCCCTCTCACATGCACTCTAAACACCCTCCCTCCCATCCCCCACCCCAATTCCATATGTAGGGGAATGCCATCCAGTTGGGGTCATGTAGGTCTGACAGGTCATTTGAAGTAGGGACTAGGGCTTCTCTCTGGTCTCTGGATTAAGGCAGTTATCCCTCCAAGGGGGTATGTTCGCAAAGTCCTTTTGTGCACCAGGGATACTTCCTGGTTCCACTGTCCTGAGGTCTCTTAGACTGCTCAGTCCTTCTGGCTGAGACCCATATTCAGGGGGCCCGAGTCAGTCCCATGCTGGCTTCCCAGTTATCAGTCTAGTGGCGGTCATCTCCTCCTTGTTCAGGTAAGCTGTCTCTATGTGTTTCTGTCGCATGGTCTTGTCCTCTCCATCATCATCTGGGTTCTAGTTTGACTCAGTGTTTATGCATGGGTGTTTGATCCTGTTTTCAACAGGCATTAGTTGAGGGCTTCATGGAGAAGTTAGTTGTTGATCTCAATCTCCGGGAAGGGCATTTAGGATAGCCTTTCCACGGAAGCTGAGATTGTTATTTGGGAGCAGTCTTGTAGTTCTCTAGACCTTTCTTTGTGTTCAATTTTATCTTCAAACCAATATTGGCTCCCTCTATTATGCTCTCTCTCTCTCTGTCTCTCTCTCTGTCTCTCTCTATCTCTCTCATCTTCTATTCCTAACCAGGCTCAATCTTCCTAGTCGCACATGTTTTCCTTTCCTCCCCGTCGTTTTCTCCATTCGCTGCCCCCCCACTTCCCCTGAGCTCTGGGGGACTTGTCCCTTCCCAGTTATGTGAGGGCTTTATATGAATCTCTTAGAATACACCTTGTATCCTAGTTCCTCTGGTGGTGTGAATTATAGGCTGGTGATCATTTGATCTAGGTCTAAAATCCATATATGAGGGGAGTACATACTGTGTTCCCTTTTTGTGACTGGGTTACCTCATTCAGGATGGTTTCTTCAAGTGCCGTCCACTTGCCTGCAATTTCAAAATAACATTATTTTTTTCTGCAGAGTAGTATTCCATTGTGTAGATGTGCCACATCTTCATTAACCATTCTTCAATTGAGGGGCATCTAGGTTGCTTCCAGGTTCTTGATATTACAAATAGTGCTGCTATGAACATAGTTGAACAGATGTCTTTGTTGCATGGATGTTAATCCTTTGGGTGTATGACTAAGAGAGGGATTGCTGGGTCCTGTGGTAAATTAATTCCCATTTTCCTGAGGAACTGCCATACTGATCTCCACAATGGCTGTATGAGTTTGCACTCCCACCAGCAGTGGAGGAGTGTTCCCCTTTCTCCACATCCTCTCCAACATAAGTCTTCACTGGTGTTTCTAATTTTAGCCATTCTGGCAGGGGTAAGATGGTATCTCAAAGTTGTTTTGATTTGCATTTCCCTGATAGCTAAGGATGTGGAGCATTTTCTTAAGTGTCTTTCAGCCTTTTTGATTTCCTCTATTGAGAATTCTTTCTTCAGTTCTGTACCCCATTTTTTAATAGGGTTATTTGGTGTTTTGTTGACTAGTTTCTTGAGTTCTTTGTATATTTTGGACATCAGCCCTTTGTCAGATATAGGATTGGTGAAAATCTTTTCCCAGTCTGTGGGCTGCCGTTTGGTCTTGTCTACTGTGTCCTTTGCCTTACAGAAGGTTCTAAGTTTGAAGAGGTCCCATTTATTAATTGTTTCTTTCAGTGCCTGTGCCCCTGGAGTTATGTTCAAGAAGCGGTCTCCTATACCAATTTGTTCAAGGGTACCTCCTACTTTCTCTTCTAAGAGGTTCAATGTGGCTGGATTGATGTTGAGGTCTTTGATCATTTTAGACTTTAGAGTTTTGTGCATGGCAACAGACATGGGTCTATCTGCAGTCTTCTACACACCCTCATCCAATTGTGCCAGCACCATTTGTTGAAGATGCTGTCTTTGCCCCATTGTATAATTTTAGCTGTTTTGTCGAAAATCAGGTGTTCATAGGTGCTTGGATCAATATCAGGATTTTCAATTCAATTCCATTGGTCTACCTGTCTATTTTTATGCCAATACCAGGCTGTTTTCAGAACTATAGCTCTGTAGTAGAGCTTAAAGTCAGGAATGGTGATGCCTCCTGAAGTTCTTTTATTGTTTAGGGTTGTTTTGGCTATCCTGGGTCTTTTGTTTTTCCATATAAAGTTGATTATTATCCTTTCAAGGTAGGTGAATAATTGTGGTGGGATTTTAATGGGGATTGCATTGAATCTGTAGATTGCTTTTGGAAAGATTGCCATTTTTACTATGTTTATCCTACCTATCCAAGAGCATGGGAGATCTTTCCATTTTCTGGTATCTTCTATAATTTCTTTCTTTAGAGTCACAAAGTTCTTATTATATAGGTCTTTTTCTTGTTTGATAAGCATTACACCAAGATACTTTATGTTGCTTGTGGCTATTGTAAAGGGTGATGTTTCTCTGATTTCTTTCTCTGTCTCTTTGTCATCTGAAAAAAGTAGGGCTACTGATTTTTTAG
Organism: Phodopus roborovskii; assembly: GCF_943737965.1. Classification (NCBI taxonomy): domain Eukaryota; kingdom Metazoa; phylum Chordata; class Mammalia; order Rodentia; family Cricetidae; genus Phodopus; species Phodopus roborovskii. The sequence continues at coordinate 280,870 of NW_026125733.1, forward strand.
AGTTTATCTTGTATCCTGCTAGTTGGTTGAAGGTGTTTATCTGCTGTAGGTGTTCCCTGGTAGATTTTATTGGCTTGCTTATGTAAACTGTCATATCATCTGCAAAAAGAGACAGTTTGACTTCTACCTTTCAATTTGGATCCCCTTGATCTCCCTTTGTTGTCTTATAGCATTAGCAAGAACTTGTCGTACGATATTGAAGAGATATGGAAAGAGGACAGCCTTGTCTTGTTCCTGATTTTAGAGGAATTGGCTTAAGTTTCTCTCCATTCAGTTTGATGTTGGCAGTCGGTTTGCTGTATATTGCTCTTATTATGTTTAGGTATGTTCCTGTTATCCCTGACTTCTCCAATGCCTTTATCATGAAAGGGTGTTGAATTTTCCGAAGGCCTAATTGTAAACAAGAATCAGATCTTGAGTTATACTTTCATAATGCTTCTCTAATGTGGTATTGTTTTGTTTTCATTGGAGATACCTGTGGATTCAGAGTAAGAGATTTATTTCATGGCCCTCAATTATTGCATATATTTACATATAATAGAAAAAAATCGAAATGACACAGAGCTTTGCCATATTTATACCATTTATCTGTTTTTCCTTCATAGAAATCATACTACATTGGCTAAATATACCAGTACAAATGGAAGCATTCATACATTCCAATGGCCATATGGATTTACTACAGTGTAAATTGATGGTATCTTTCAGATGACTTAGGATTACTGATAAATTTGAAAGTTGTTTCACACTCAACACATATCCTCAAAGTGGGGACTACTAAATATCTTTCATTTCTTATCACTGTCATAAGAGAGGTACGCTGCCACATTCTAAATTCACTTGGCATATATTTAGAGTAAACTAAATACTTTTTTTCCTACATTTTCTAATACAGAATGTCTCTGTGTAAACCTAGCTATCCTGGAACTCACTTTGTAGACTGGGGTGATCACAACCTTAAGGGATCCACCTTGCTCTTGATCATGAATGTTGGAATTAAAGGTATGGGCCACAACTACCTGGCTCTACATATGATATGCTTATGAAACTAAGAAAACAAAAAAAAGGTTTCCACATAGCATTCACACTTTGACTTTCTTTAAATCAACTTCAAGGTTTCATCGTAACAACCTTCTTGACACTAATAAACTGACCCTTTCAATATCCATAGCAAAGTCACAAATAGATAAGTAATGCCTGCTTAACTACAGCCTTTTTTCTTTTTTTTATGCATATAGAGTATTTTTTTTATTTAATTTTATATAACAAAGTCCAATTAAATGAAAACAAACATTTATACACAATATTTGGGAATTTGGGCGTCGTTCTTTCCAAACTACTTCCTGCTGGTAAGGGCGCTGTCTTGGGGGATTCGAAGAAGATTCAGATATCCTAGCTGTAGTCTGTAGGGCTGTTTTGTCCAGCTGTTTGGAATGTAGGATCAGCTTGTACTCTGTTTCAGGCGGTCTGGTGTGATCCAAACCACATTAGTCTGGAAGGAATCCACATCTTTTCATTTTCTGTGGAAACAAAAATAGAAATACTTTTCCCCCAGTAACTTGTTCTTCAACTTAAATTTTGGAGTCAAAGCGTTTTTTTTTTTTTTTTTTTTTTTTATTATTTTACTTGTCGATCCCAGTTCCCTCTCCCCTCCCTCCCTCCCTCCCCCCCAAACCCTCCCTCCCTCCTTCCCTCCCTTTGCCCTCTCTACCCTCTCCCATGCACTCTAAACACCCTCCCCTCCCAACCCCCCACTACAATACAATATGTGGGGGGAATGCCATCCAGTTGGGGTCATGTAGATCTGACAGGTCCTGTGAAGTAGGGACTAGGGCTTCTCTCCTATCTCTAGAATAAGGCAGTTATCCCTCCATGGGGGATATGTTTGCAAAGTCCTTTTGTGCACCAAGGATACATCCTGGCTGCACTGTCTGAGTGTCTTAGACTGCTCAGACCTTCTGGCTGATACCCATATTCAGGGGGGTCCGAGTCAGACCCCTGTTGGCTTCCCAGCTATCAGTCTAGTGGCCCTTAGCTCCTCCTTGTTCAGGTAAGCTGTCTCTATGTACTTCTACCGCATGGTCTTGTCCTCTCCATCTGCTTCTGGGTTCTAGTTTGACTCAGTGTTTATGTATGGGTGTTTGCTCCTGTTTTCAACAGGCATTAGTTGAGGACTCCATGGAGAAGTTAGTTGTTGATCTCACTCTCCGGGAAGGGTATTTATGATAGCCTTTCCACGGAACCTGAGATTGTTAGTTGGGAGCAGTCTTGTAGTTCCCTCGGCGGTTTCTTTGTGTTCAACTTCATCTTCAAACCAATATTGGCTCCCTCTTTTATGTTCTCTCTCTCTGTCTCTGTCTCTCTCTCTCTTTCCTATTTTCCATTCCTAACCGGGCTCCATCCTCCTGGTCGCACTTGCCTTCCTCTCCTCCCACTCATTTTCTCCTACTTCTCTCTCCATTAGCTGTCCTCCCCCACTATACCTGAGGTCTGGGGGACTTTATATGAATCTCTTAGAATACAACTTGTATCCTAGTTCCTCTGGTGATGTGAATTGTAGGCTGGTGATCATTTGATCTAGGTCTAAAATCCTATATGAGTGAGTACATACTGTGTTCCTCTTTTTGTGACTGGGTTACCTCATTCAGGATGGTTTCTTCAAGTGCCATCCACTTGCCTGCGAATTTCAAGATACCATTATTTTTTTCTGCAGAGTAGTATTCCATTGTGTAGATGTGCCACATCTTCATTAACCATTCTTCAATTGAGGGCATCTAGGTTGCTTCCAGGTTCTTGCTATTACAAATAGTGCTGCTATGAACATAGTTGAACAGATGTCTTTGTTGCATGGATGTGAATCCTTTGGGTATATGCCTAAGAGGGGGGATTGCCGGGTCCTGTGGTAAACTAATTCCCATTTTCCTGAGGAACCATCATACTGATCTCCAAAGTGGCTGTATGAGTTTGCACTCCCACCAGCAGTGGAGGAGTGTTCCACTTTCTCCACATCCTCTCCAACATAAGTCATCACTGGTGTTTCTAATTTTAGCCATTCTGGCAGGGGTAAGATGGTATCTCAAAGTTGTTTTGATTTGTATTTCCCTGATAGCTAAGGATGTGGAGCATTTTCTTAAGTGTCTTTCAGCCTTTTTGATTTCCACCATTGAGAATTCTTTCTTCAGTTCTGTACCCCATTTTTTAATAGGGTTATTTGGTGTTTTGTTGACTAGTTTCTTGAGTTCTTTGTATATTTTGGAGATCAGCCCTTTGTCGGATATAAGATTAGTGAAAATCTTTTCCCAGTCAGTGGACTGCCGTTTGGTCTTGTCAACTGTGTCCTTTGCCTTACAGAAGCTTCTAAGTTTGAAGAGGTCCCATTTATTAATTGTTTCTTTCAGTGTCTGTGCCCCTGGAGTTATGTTCAAGAAGCGGTCTCCTATACCAATTTGTTCAAGGGTACCTCCTACTTTCTCTTCCAAGAGGTTCAATGTGGCTGGATTGACGTTGAGGTCTTTGATCCATTTGGACTTGAGTTTTGTACATGGCGACTGACATGGGTCTATCTGCAGTCTTTCTACACACCCTCATCCAATTGTGCCGGCTCCGTTTGTTGAGAATGCTGTATAATTTTGGCTGTTTTGTCGAAAATCAGGTGTTCATAGGTGCTTGGATTAATATCAGGAGTTTCAATTCGATTCCATTGGTCTACCTGTCTATTTTTATGCCAATACCAGGCTGTTTTTTCAGAACTATAGCTCTGTAGTAGAGCTTAAAGTCAGGAAGTGATCCTCCTGATGTTCTTTTATTGTTTAGGGTTGTTTTGGCTATCCTGGGTCTTTTGTTTTTCCATATAAATGTGATTATTATCCTTTCAAGGTCGGTGAAGAATTGTGGTGGGATTTTTAATGGGGATTGCATTGAATCTGTAGATTGCTTTTTTGGTAAGATTGTCATTTTTACTATGTTTATCCTACCTATCCAAGAGCATGGGAGGTCTTTCCATTTTCTGGTATCTTCTTTAATTTCTTTCTTTAGAGTCACAAAGTTCTTATTTTATAGATCTTTTATTTGTTTGGTAGCGTTACACGAAGATGCTTTATGTTGCTTGTGGCTATTGTAAAGGGTGTTTCTCTGATTTCTTTCTCTGCCTCTTTGTCGTCTGAAAAAATAGGGCTACTGATTTTTTTGAGTTTATCTTGTATCCTGCTAGTTTGCTGAAGGTGTTTATCAGCTGTAGGAGTTCCCTGGTAGAGTTTATTGGGTAACATGTAAACTATCATATCATCTGCAAATAGAGACAGTTTGATTCTTCCTTTCCAATTTGGATGCCCTTAGTCTCCTTTTTTTGTCTTATAGCATTAGCTAGAACTTCTAGTACGATATTGAAGAGATATGGGAGAGAGGACAGCCTTGTCTTGTTCCTGATTTTAGGGGAATTGGCTTAAGTTTCTCTCCATTCAGTTTGATTTTGGCAGTTGGTTTGCTGTATATTGCTCTTATTATGTTTAGGTATGTTCCTGTTATCCCTGACCTCTCTAATACCTTTATCATGAAAGGGTGTTGAATTTTATCGAAGGCTTTTTCTGCATCTAGGGAGATAATCATATGGTTTTTTTTTTCCGTTTGTTTATATGGTGGATCACGTTGATAGATTTTCGCATGTTAAACCATCCCTGCATTCCAGGTATGAAGCCTACTTGGTCATGGTGGATGATTTCTCTGATGTATTTTTGAATTCGGTTTGCCATTATTTTATTGAGTATTTTTGAATCGATGTTCATCAGGGATATTGGTTTGTAGTTTTCTTTCTTAGTTGTGTCTTTGTGAGGTTTGGGTACCAAAGTTATGTGGCCTCATAAAAAGAGATTTTCAATAAACCTTCTGTTTCTATCTTGTGGAACAGTTTGAGGAGTAGTGGTATTAGTTCTTCCTTGAATGTCTGGTAGAATTCTGCACTGAATCCATCTGGCCCTGGACTTTTTTCGTTGGAAAGCTTTCGATGACTGCTTCTATTTCATTGCGGGTTATAGGTCTTTTTAAGTTGTTTGTCTGTTCTTGATTTAATTTTGGTAAGTGATAGTTATCCAGAAACTTGTCCATTTCCTTTGAATTTTCAATTTTTGTGGAATACAGATTTTCGAAGTATGACCTGAAAAGTGTCTGGATTTCCTGTGTGTCTGTTGTTATGTTCCCCATTTCGTTTCTCAGTTTGTTAATTTGCATGTTCTGTCTCTGCTTTTTCGTTAATTTGGATAAAGGTTTATCAATCTTGTTTTCTCAAAAAACCAACTCTTTGTTGCATTGATTTTTTGTATTGTTTTCCTGGTTTCTATTTTGTTGATTTCAGCCCTCAAGTTGATTATTTCCTGGTGTCTGCTCCTGCGGTAAATTAGCTTCTCTCTGTTCTAAGGTTTTCAGTTGCGCTGTTAATTCATTTATGTGACTATCCTCTGTTTTCTTCATATGGACACTTAGTGCAATGAACTTCCCTCATAGCACTGCTTTCAAGGTGTCCCATAAGTTCGGGTATGTTATCACCTCATTCTCGTTGAATATTAGAAAGTCTTTAATTTCTTTCTTTATTTCTTCTTTGGCCTAGGAGTGGTGCAATTGCACATTGTTAAGTTTCCATGAGTTTGCAGGTTTTCTGCTATTTGTATTGTTGTTGAATTCCAATTTTAAAGCATGGTGGTCCGATAAGATACAAGGGACTATTTCTATTCTCTTGTATCTGTTGAGGTTTGTTATGTCTCCTAGTATGTGGTCGATTTTAGAGAAGGTTCCAGTGGAGCACAGAAAAAGGTATATTCTTTTGTCTTTGGATGGAATGTTCTATAGATGACTGTTAGCCCCAGTTGAGACATAACTTCTTTTTAGTCTTTGTGTTTCTTTGTTGAGTTTCTGATTTGTGGTCCTGTCTAGTGTTGAGAGTGGTGTATTGAAGTCTCCCACTATAAGTGTGTGGGTTTTATATGAGCTTTGAGTTTTAGTAGTGTTTCTTTTACGAATGTGGGTGGCTTTGTATTAGGGGCATAGATGTTCCAGAATTGAGACTTTGTGTTGATGGAATTCTCCTGAGATGAATATGAAATGACCGTCTTCATCTCTTTTGACTAGTTTGGTTTTGAAGTCTAGCTTGTTAGATATTAAACCCCTATCCATATTGGATAACACCCCCCTCGTGGAAAATCTTTTCCCAACCCTTTACCCAGAGGTAATGTCTATCTTTGGAGATAAGATGTGTTTCTTGTATGCAGCAGAAGGATGGATTCTGTCTTCGTATCCATTCTGTTAATCTGTGTCT